>NC_133619.1:502061690-502361690 GCF_048593235.1 Sminthopsis crassicaudata | reverse complement strand
TACAAACCCAGTAGTAACATTGCTGGGTCAAAGGGTATGCACAGTTTGATAACTTTTGGGGCATAGTTCCAAATTGCTCTCCAGAATGGCTGGATTATTTCACAACTCCACCAGCAATGTATTAGTGTCCCAGTTTCCCCACATCCCCTCCAACATTCATCATTATTTGTTCCTGTCATCTTAGCCAATCTGACAGGTGTGTAGTGGTATCTCAGAGTTGTCTTAATTTGCATTTTTCTGATTAATAATGACTTGGATCATCTTTTCATATGACTAGAAATAGTTTCAATTTCTTTATCCGAGAATTGTCTGTTCATATCCTTTGACCATTTATCAATTGAAGATTGGCTTGATTTCTTATAAATTAGAGTCAATTCTCTATATATTTTGGAAATGAGGCCTTTATCTGAACCTTTGACTATAAAAACATTTTCCCCAGTTTATTGTTTCCCTTCTATTCTTATATGCATTAGTTTTGTTTGTACAAAAACTTTTAAATTTGATATAATCAAAGTTTTCTACTTTGTAATCAATAATGATCTCTAGTTCTTCTTTGGACATACATTTATTCCTCTTCCAAGGTCTGGCAGCTCAGAATTCTTGAGTTAAAATGTTTCACTAACATCCCTGTCTCTCCCAGGAGCAGGGATAATAGGTATGTACCACTATACCCAGCTATTTTAATTACAGGATAATCTCTCATTTGATTCTTACATTATGAGCTATAACACTGAGAGGTTATGAGGTATGTCTAAGCTCTTACATCTAGTTCACAGAGCTCAAGTCTCTCTTTAAAGTCTTTTGATTTATAGTATATACTTTTACCATTGGACAAAATTTTCCTTTGCTTGTATGTCCCCTCTAAAAGTCTAGCCAGATATCCCATTCAAATTCCTTTTGGGGGACCGGGTTGGACTTTGGAGGAAGGTGAAGCAGGCAGAGTGAATCCTTCCTTTCCTTGAACTTCTGGAATGGAATTTGCATTCTAGTAATTGACCAGTACCATTTAGTAGAGGCCCAGAACAGATTGTCCTCAGTTCAATTTAGCAAGTATTTTTTAAATATGTGCCTCCTATCATGGTAATACTTCATCTGTCTCTTCACTTTGTCTTTCAATTGGCTATTCCCCATCTCAAAAATTCTCTCCCTTTTGACTTCCTTCAAATTTCAGCTAAAATCCCACCTTCTGAAGGAAGTCTTTCCCAGTCCTTAATGTTAGTGCTTTGCCTCTGATGTTATTTCCATGTAATCCTATATGGAGTTTGATTCTGCAAAGTAGTTTGCATGTTTTCTCCTCTTCATTAGAGTGTTAGCTCCTTGAGGACAAGAATTATATTTGCTTATTCTTGTATCCACAGAGCTTGAAGCACTGTTTGGTGCATAGTGGGCACTTAATAAATGTTTGTTGTTTGCCTCCCATTTCTATCTTTTCTTCCTGGATAAATATCTAACATTTGTGTCTGTGTTAAAAAGGCCTCCTACCAAATAAACACAATCAAGTAAAAAAATTTTACACATTGACATGTCTTAATATGCATTCCCCATTCTGTACTTTTAGTTTACCTCTCTACAATAAAGTAAAAAAGCATACTTCATCTTCAACTTTCTGGAATTGTGATTGGTCATTGTATTTAACAGAATCCTTAAGTTTTTCAAAGTAGTTTTCCTTTACATTATTTGAGTCAGTTAAGTCATTCTCCTGGTTCTATTCACTTCTGTATTCCTGAATTCAAGGAAATCTTCCCATGGTTCTCTGACTTTCCCATTGATCATTTCCTAGGACATGATAATATTCCATTGCATTCCTATAACATAATATTTGTTCAGACATTCTCCCAGTTGATGGCCACCTATTTTGTTTTCAGATCTTTGCAACAACAAAAGGTGCTGTTATATATATTTTTGTACATGTGTTTTTGATATCTTTAGTGGTATAATCAGTCCTAGGAAGGGTATTACTATTTAAATTTCTTAATTTTAAAAATGAGACATTTATCAGAGAAACTTTTTGCAAAGATTCCCATTAACTATTTCCCTTCTAATTTGAGTTGTATTGGATTTGTTTGTCTAGGCCTTATTTTTTTTTGAAAGATATAAGCTGGAGAGTGTCCA
Source organism: Sminthopsis crassicaudata (assembly GCF_048593235.1). NCBI lineage: Eukaryota > Metazoa > Chordata > Mammalia > Dasyuromorphia > Dasyuridae > Sminthopsis > Sminthopsis crassicaudata. The sequence goes on along the minus strand of NC_133619.1, from coordinate 502,359,578 downwards.
GAATAGAGGATAATGAAAGGCTTTCAGCCCATTTATGTAAGAATAAATTAAAGAAATTTGGGACCTTTAGTCTGAAGAACAGATAGTCCCAAATATTTGAAGTATGTAAAAAAGGGATCAGAAACTCAATCAACAAACATTTACATGTCAGGCACTTTGTTCTGTGGATACAAAGAATAACCAGGCACAGTCCTGGTCTTTAAGGAATGTATGTTATAATGCAGGTAAGGTAGGATGAGAAAGAAGAATATATGAAAAACTAGATACATAAAAGATGCATACTGAGTATCTGGAAGGTTATCTCAGAAGAAAAGGCTCTAGTAGTTTGTAGAAGCTGGGATCCAAAGAAAGTCAAGAAGTTTAAGAAACTATCTTGATACAGTTTTGTTTGGTTAAGGTTAGATCTGAATCTTCTTAGTATCAGTAAAAGCTCACACTAATGAACATTATTGCCTCAAAATGAAACCATACAAAATTATTCATTCTTAATTAAGGGGAGAAAGACCTTGATGACTGGGAGGGTGATGATATCATGAAAAGAAAGAGGAAAGATGGGGGAAAGGCAGGTATTTTTTCTTTTTTTGTGAGACAGGAGAGAGATAAAATGTTCGATTTTGGACCCACTGAATAGTTAGAACTATATATAGAAAGAGATGAAGGCAATAACCCGTATTTATAAAGTTTACCAAGTGCTTTCCTCACAACAATGCTATGGGGTAGGTAGCAAAAAAAGTGCTCCTTGCTCATCATCACACAACTATTGAAAGTTGGAAATAAGATTTAAATGGATATCATTCCTTCTAAGAATTTCTCACACATCACAAGGTTTTCCAAGGATTTCTCCTCCTTAGATCTTAAAGTCATGACCTTTGCTTTCCTTAGTCCCTCTTTTTTATTCTAATTTGTGGTCCTTGGGGCTGAGCTCGATCATCCTTCCCCTCCTTCATGCATACTAATTGCATATACTGGGCTGTGTATTGGGAGATAGGGATGCAAAGAGGTTGGCTATTCAGAGTATAAAAGAGTATTCTTGCTCTGCAGGGACTTAAAATTGACTGGAGAAAAGAAAGATGCCAGTAGGTATTTGAGAAGTAACAGATGAATGAAACTGACACTAATGCTATTAGAACTTTAGAAGAAAAAAGAATTGCTAAAGGAAAACTTCATGGAAAAGTTGGGATTTGAAGTAGGTCTTGATAGAAAGGTAATACAAGGTGGAGGGGAGGGTAGAGGAGAGAGCAGTTTAGAAGGGCAGTGGCCCAGAGATGGAAATGTACAGGTTTCATTGGGAAACAAAGAGTGGATAGTTTAGTTGGGGAAGGGCGAGGGGATGGGTGTTGTGTACAATAGTAGAAGATAAGGTTGGAGAGGTAGGTAGGAGTCAGATTTGGAGGTCTTAGAATAATACTTAGCTTAGCTAAGGACCTTGGACTTCATCCCATGGCAACAATAATAATATTAATAATGGTGATGATAACATCTCTAGTATTAGTGCAATTGCTTTAAAGTTTACAAAGTACTTTCCTCCTAAGTCTGAGCTAGGATAGAACAAGATCCCATTTTATAAATGAGGAAACTGATATGTAGAGATGCTAAATAATTTGAGCTATTGATTGCTTAGTGAAGCACCACTGGAAAATTGTTTTGTTTTGGGGATGACTATTTGTAGTAATTTGTAATGTATTATAAATTCTTTTACCATGGTGAGTGAAATGGTTTGGAGGGAATGAGGCTGGAGACTGGAATACCAGCGAAGAGATTATTTTAGAAGATTAGTTTAGATTAGTGTCTGACACAGTAAGTACTGAATAAATGCTTTGTCTACATAGTATTAATGTGAAATAATAAAGGTCTGGCACCTCATGCAGTAGTACAGGCTTTTTTTTTTTTTTTTTTTTTGAGATACCTTTTTCCTTCAAGTTGGGAGTTCATTATTTCTGATACCACTGAGGGAAATGAGTCCTCTTTTGTTGAAAGGTCTTCTCTATGGTAGGGGTGAAAACCTAGAAGTTCTCTCCTAGTTTTCATATGATCATAAAAGGAACCCTAAGGGGACATTGGTTTGTTCCATATTTTACTCATTTCAGAGAAGCTTATTATTATTTCTTTCCCCTTCCTTTGTATGGTTCCTGTCCTTAATAATGTTCTTTTTCTTGAGTACAGTGTTCCTTTTGGGGGGAAGGGCAGATTGCATCAAAAGGTAGAAGCAGCCTATTTACTGTTTCTCTTCTGTCCCACCTCCTCCCCCACATTGATCTATCCCTGTTAGAAAAGCAGACAATGACTCAGACCCAGGGAGCTGAATTCCTTTCCTCAAGATGCTACCGTGGGACAGGAGGGTGATAATGGTGACAGTGGAAACTTTGGGCATATTTTTTCCAACCCTAGCCAAAGTAAAAATTTAGGAGCATATCGTGCTATGTGAGATCTGTGAGCCACAGGTGGAAAGAGGAAAAGTTTTTGAAGGCAAAGCAAAGATAGGCTAGGTTGGGATTAGACAGGGCTTTGCTGCTTTTCTAAGTTTTACCATTGTAGGACCCTCTCCTCTTCTAAACCTCAATTTTCTGAGAATTCTTTGCATGAATAGAGAAGAGTAAGGAGACAACAAAATATAGTAGAAAGAGTTTCAAAGAATGGATATAAGAGGAAAAAGCTATGGAGAGTAGTAATGGCAAAAAAAAAAAAAAACAAAAAAAACAAAAAAAACAGTCTAAGCTCTGCTATATATAGTAGTTCCTATAGCTAGGAGAAATTCGTTCTGTCTCCATGCCTCTGGAGGAGAGTCTTCCCTTGACGTTCTAAGAGTCTTCCTTCTTTATTCCCAGGCCTAAGCTACAAAATGACCCCCATCTGCTTTTCAAACAGCTCCTATAAAGGTGGACCCAGATATTCTTTCCTCTATTTTAAAGAAATAAAAAGAGAAGAAAAAGAGTGTAAGGGATGATCAGGAAGAGTTCTTGATCTGTAGTGATAATAATAGTGATAATCCTGCTGGGAGGTTTGGGGATGGAGCAGTAGGTGGGAGCCTTCTTGTCTAATATAATCTTTCTCCCCCCTGCCTAACTCTTGTTCTATTTCTGGGGAAAGGAGTGAACATTGTCTCACCTCTTACATTTTTGAATTCCAGCTCAGTATTCCTAGTTCTTTTGATTTGCTTCTGTGAATTTCTAGATCAAGTTTCTCTTTACTGAGCTCTTTCCGGGGTACCATATTGTAAACCCTAGATATATTTAAATGGGAATGGAATTGTGTGTGCATATTATGATTCCTGGCCCTATGGATCTTGGTGGATTGGTCCTCCCAGCTCCAACTGTTTCCTATTGACTAAGATGTCTGTCTCATTCTGTTACAGGTACCGAGGCCTTATTCTGCTGCTCACCTTCCTCATTTATACCTGTTACCACATGTCTAGGAAGCCGATCAGTGTTGTCAAGGTGAGGCCGGGGAAAAGCCAGGGTGAGGTCTAGAGTGACTTGAGGGAGGAAGCAGTTCTTTGCTGGGAATACTGTTGTTTGGCTGGCAGGATGTGCTCCCAGATCCTGAAGGACAGGTTCTTACACATTCCCAGGCATCTGGCAGGTGTTTTCTCCTCCCAGTCTCCTTTGGAAGGGAGGTAGCTTCCTCCACTCCACCATAGCTCCTCTTGTCCACAGCTTCCCTTGCCCCACTTTTTGTGTGCACATACTGTGCATGAGAAACCGGCCAGGGATGTAGGGCACAAGAAACCAGGGAGCCTTGGGAGCAGGGAGGGACAGTGACTTTTGGGTGGGGGTTAGACTGGAGAATCTGACCAGGTGGGATCTGATGGAGGCTCAGAGTGCTATTGCTGCTGAGACTCTCTATCAGTAGGGATGACTCTTGGGCTAATCCTTTGCTTCCTCAGAGCCAGTTGCATCGAAACTGCACAGGGCTAGAAAATCCCAACAACAACTCCAACAGCACCACATGGTGTAGCTGGGCTCCATTTGGTAAGAGCTTGGCCCTTATCCTTCTGCCCTCTATCCTTAACACTGGTCTAACTTCTGCCTTGAGGAAGAAGAATGGATAGGGGTTGTGATGACTAGTGAAAAACCGGACCCTTGGGAAGGGAACCTTAGTGTTATCCTACATTCCCTCTTACACAGTCTATTTATTTACCAGATCTTTGACATAGATCACTTCTTCTTTCTCACAAACTCCAATTGTAAGCCCTTATCACCTCTTGACTGAACTACTGCGGTAGTCTTGTAGTTTCCCAACTTCAAGTACTATTTCTGCCCCATCCATCCTTCATACAGTTATTAAACTTGTGTTGGTAAAGGGCAAGCACAACCATGTCATTTCCTTACTCAATAAGCTCCAGTGATTCCTTATTTGCTCCAGGATCAAATGTAAATTCCTTTGTTTGGCATTTAAAGCCCTTAGCAACATTGCCCTGATTTACCTTTACAGCTTTTTTATGTATTCCATACTCTGTGAACACTGCAGTGCAGTTAAGCTGTCTTTCTGTTACTCATCTTCCATCTCTGTACCTTTATCCATGACTTCAGTGCATACCCTACTTACCATCATTTCTCAGAATTGTTAATTTTCTTCACGGTTCATCTCAAACGCCACTTTCTTCAGTGCTTTCTTTTCAAAATCATTTCATATCCATTTTGTCTCTACATGCATCTTTGTTTCTTAGAATCTAAGTTTTTTGAGGCTAGGGATTTGTCTTTGCCTAGATCTATATGTTTCTGGCACAAATGCAAATATATATTGTTTTTCAATAGTATTTTATTTTTTAGTTACCTGTAAAGATAGGTTTCAACATTAATTTTTGTAAGGTTTTGAGTTCCAAATTTTTTCTCTCCTTCTTTCTTACCCCCCCCCAATATACCAAGCCATGTGATGTTATATATGTACAATCATCTTAAACATTTCCATATTAGCCATGGCATATATACTTAATGTGTGATTAATGTGTGGCTGGGAGAGTTGGGAGAAGCTGTCTGTTCTGTGGCAATCTGATTGGGGAGGCATCTTTTTCATTTATTTCCAGATCAGGAAAACTACAAGGAATTGCTGGGAGGTGTGGACGATGCTTTTCTGATTGCCTATGCTGTCGGCATGTTCATCAGGTATTAAAGGAGAGTCGAAGTCCTTTATAGCATAGAATAAATCAGGATAATTTATTTTTCTTGAGTTCAGTATCTTTGTCAGTACTAATGTATTTATTTAAGGATGTGCAAGGAAGATGGGGAAGGAGGTGGCTCAACTAATGAAGAGACCAATACACATCAACCCTTAATATTCCCCACAGACAAAATCCCCTAGATTTGGGAATCTTCCTTACTTTCTCCTGGCTGGCTGCCTATTTATGACTTGTTTTTCTTCTCAAGGCTGCCTTTGATCAATGATTTTTAATCTCTAGTCAAAAAGATGGAGTTGCCTCTTTGCTACCTGAATTGCTCCTTTACAGGGTGCTTTTGATTAATCATTCTTCATCTGGATAAAAATGTTGAGGAGAACCCTCCCTTTGTTATAATCTAGACCTCTAAATTCCTTAGGAAACATTTACTTTAATAGTAGGTGGAGCTGGGGAAGGGACCAGGTATGAGTTGTGGCTTGGGTTGGTAGGGCTAGGTTGTGATTGGAATATTTTTGAGATTTAATGATTAATTTTCTTCAGTGGAATTTTTGGGGAGAGACTTTCCATCCGCTATTACCTGTTTGCTGGGATGCTGCTGAGTGGGATTTTTACTGCGCTCTTTGGCCTGGGTTATTATTGGAACATTCACCAATTGTGGTACTATGTGCTTGTCCAGGTAAAGATTCCCTTCCCTTTTGCAGATTTATTTTCCTGCCCCAGTTCTTCTTCCATCCCTCTTCTCATTCCTTGAAATCCAATCTATCTTCTCTGCCCTTTATTCATTAGTTAGGAGGATATAGGACATTTTGTTTTGTTTTGTTTTTAGCTTTGTGACAGATTTGTATATATTTGAGTCATAGGACTTCATTACCAAACTTCTTGCTTCCCTTCTTTATTTTCAGCTCCAGACCTTTTAAATTAATCTGTGCCCATCATACATGTTCCCTTAATTTTTCTCTTCCTGTAGATCTTTAATGGACTGGCACAGACCACAGGCTGGCCATCAGTAGTGACCTGTGTTGGTAACTGGTTTGGGAAGGGAAGGTAAGCATAGGCATAGGGGAAGGGGTAAAAGGGAGGGAGGAATGGGAAGTAGTGGGTGTTTAAAAAGAGAAGGGGGGAGAGAGAAACAGAGAGGGAGAGACAAGAGAAAGACAGAGACAGAAACAGAGAGACCAGAGAGAGAGAGAAACAGAATACTCCAAGCTGTGAATATGGATGGATTTCGCTGGTAGAAGATTTCACAGGTGAAGGATGGTGGAAGTAATTGCATTGGAACTCCAGGATAGTAGGACTAAATAAGGAGAAAACTCATTTGGAAGGTTTTGTGATCCCTCAATTCTCTTCTCTTAATGTGACATAGATCACATTCCTTCCTTGCTTACAATCTCAGTTGCCCCTTTGGTGATGAGGTGCTTTGAGCCCATCAAATGAGATTTAGGCTCATGAAATTCTCAATTAGCTCCTTCACCTAAGGTAAGGCTGCTAACCTTTCTACCTCTTTTCTCCTCCTCTAACTTCATCTCTAGGCGAGGATTTATCATGGGTATCTGGAACTCCCACACATCTGTGGGCAACATACTAGGCTCCCTGATTGCTGGTATCTGGGTGGATTCAGCTTGGGGCCTGTCCTTCATCGTGCCTGGTATTATCATTGCTGTCACAGGCGTCATCAGTTTCTTCTTCCTTGTTGAGAGTGAGTGCAGAATTAACTCCCAGGTCTTCTCTTTTTCCAGGATTCTCTAATGAGCATCACACTAGGTTTTTGTTTTTCTGTACTTAAGGGACTGAGAAAAAGAGATAACTAATGTTAATTCACATTTGTTTTGTAGTTTTAAGTTTATAGTGTTTTCCTCATAGCAATCCTATATCAGGTATATAGTGCTAGCATTATCTCGGTTTTATAGTGATAAAACCAAGATTTTGGAAGAGTTGAATTCAGGTGCAATCTCAGACACTTGCTGTCAGTATGACCGTGCATAACCTGTTTGCCTTAGCTTCCTTATCTGTAAAATGAGCTGGAAGAAGAAGAGGCAAGCCCCTCTAGGATCTTTTCAAAGAAGACCCTAAATGGGATCACAAAGAGACAGGACTGAAATGACAGAAGAACTCTTGCCTCCCAATACACTTCCTTTCCTTTAAGTTCTACTGCTTTTCCTTTTTTCCTCCTTATTAAAAAATAAGTACTGAGAATCCCCAAATTCTGAACTGCTTTGAAATCAGTAATAACGAAAAAATGAGGTTACTCTGGAATGATAGGGCCTGGCCTCCTTCATTCTAATCCTCACTTTTTCTTTTAGACCCTGAAGATGTGGACTGTACCCCTCCTCAGCACCATGTGAGTAGGAACCCTCCCAGAAGGTGAAAGGTGACTTTACTCACCTCATTCCTCCCCAGAGAAACTAGTTACTAGAAGCATCAGGCTAGGAAGAAGTTGGGAAATAAGCCAGTTACTAAATGGATCTGATTAGTCCTGCTTCTCACTTCTTGCTATACATTTGACCACCTAAATCTCTATCAGAAGTAGGGCCAGCCATAACCAAGCAGTGAGTTCTATAGGAGAATCCCTTAAAGCCTGTGTATAACCATGAATTTAAGCCTTTGACCCTAAGGCCTATTCTTTTCAGTCAGGGATATCCCATACCCCTCAGGTAATGGTGAGTAAGTTTGGATTTCCATTCTGTGGGAGGGAGATTGCCAGAATCTCATCCTCCATTTTAAGGAATTTTCCCCCACTGTGTTCAGAATGCGCCTGTTGAAGACCAGGCTGTGGATTCAATGACTGGACATTGTGCTGAGAGGGATTGTGGAACTGAAGGTGCTGGATGTTCCAAGGAGTCAAATGAAAAGCCTGAAGCCATCAGTTTCCTAGGGGCACTCAAAATCCCAGTGAGTAAGAGAGGATTGGCAGGGTTGGAAGTGGTGAAGGAGTGGACTAGTGCTTGAATGTTTACTCCAGAGATTTCTTTCTGAAAGGGGTTGAGCAGAACAGAGTGCCTTAGAGATGGTACCCTGAGATCAGCGATGGGGGAGTCCCTTGGCACTATTTCCATCCCTTTACTTTCCTCCAGGGTGTAGTGGAATTCTCCTTGTGTCTGTTGTTTGCCAAGCTGGTCAGTTATACCTTCTTATTTTGGTTGCCCCTCTACATCGTTAATGTTGGTAAGTGCATGTGCTAGGTGGAGAAAGTAGGGAAATGGGTGGGGGGAGGGAGTAAGGAAAGAAGTTATGAAAGAGTATTTGGAAGGCTGAGGTGGGAATGAAGGGGTTGGCTCAGCAGAATAAAGGATCATCCAGGTACTCTGCATGTGCTTCAGGTCTGGGGATACAATTTTTCTGGAATCTGTCTTGTGAGAAAAGCAAGAGACTTAGAAATTGGATACTAGGGCTTTTAGGCACCCTCATATCCATAGGTCCATAGAATGCAAATCTTTCATCATGCCATACTTCATATTTTAGACAAAATTGAAGATTACATAAAGAACCATGTCCCGAGTATTCCTTTCTTTCTGTTGTTCTCTGTTGTGACTTCTTATCTTTCTATTCACATAACCTAACAAGAACCTACTTGAAGGCTACCTGACTCCATATTGAATGGTGAAATGGAGACTTTGGGGGCAAGGCCTTATAACCAACTACCAGAGAAGTTTATAGCTTTTTCTATCAAAGGGAGAATTCATCAACATTGTGAGGATCATTGTGGTTGTGCTGGCTCTTCTCTGGCACATTGTTACTAACTTGGGCATTAAGTAGACACTTCTCTCTATTGGCTATCTGGACTCAAGATCTGGTATTCAGTAGCTGTTTATTCCCAGGAGCTATATGTCACTGAGGAAAATTGGCCCCCAAAATCTTAAAATAAAAAACCATAGCAAGGCATGCCCTTTAGCATCCTTCACCTACTTTGGGCTTCCACCACATTTCTCTCCCCACTCTTCTAACCACTTTAGGGATGAGGAGTCAATTTCCCTCAGGTCTCCCTTAAACCATTAAACCAACTACTTACCCTAGCTTCCAAGCTCTTCCTTACCTGTCTATCATAAACAACATTCCCTGTCTTCTCTGATTCCTAAAAACAGCCTTTTTTATACCTTCTAGCAGCTTTGAGCATTGTACATGGGACTTAGTCATGATAAATGTTTAGTTTATCCCAAAGCTTATTTAAGGGGCTTTCTTCAAAGATAGCTGCAGAATGTCATGGATATTGTCCTCAGATGCTCTGTGAATCAATCCCTTCTTTATTCTTTGCTTCCAAGTTATGCATTTTAGTTAGCTAGTTCTGCCTACTTTTAAATTTATGCCCAGATTTTTTCTCAGTTCTTTTGTTTTCTCCACAGCTCATTTTGGACCCAAGGAAGCTGGGGATCTTTCTACCCTCTTTGATGTTGGTGGCATAATAGGTCAGGTTCTCTGTGCTTGTTTTTCCCAGAGGGCTGAGTCTTTCCCCTTGAATTGAGAGTAGAGTAGTAGGGAGGGGAGGGAAGTACATGATCAATAAGGCTTGACCTAGTCAAGCAGAAACAGAGGAGAGGACATATATTTCCAAGGATTCCTGCCTGGCCAGGCAGCTTTTGGAAAAAGCTGTTCCTCCTCATACTTGCGTTTTCATTTATGTAGGGAAGGGTGGAGTGGAAAGAATCCTTTGTCCACATCTTAGTTTGGAGGCTGTGGTAATAATGTGAAGGGGTCAAAGATAGTGGGGATGATGGGAGAGCTCTGGTTTTTAATCAGTGATTGCAGAGGGAGGTAAGGTGGGGTATGTGTTACAGGTGGCATCCTTGCAGGGATCATCTCTGACTATACCAATGGCAGGGCCACTACCTGCTGTGTCATGCTGATTGTGGCTGCCCCTATGGTTAGTCTCTATCATTTGGGAGGGGATGGTTGGCTGTCTCCTTGGGGGATGTTTACAGGGAATAAATGGTTTATCCACAAAAGGGATGGCATAGTAGAAAGGGGAATGAGAGCTTAGAGAACTATTTAGTTTGCTTAGGGGAAAGAGGGGTGTGTGGGGTGGTGGTGATAGAGAATGGGAATTAGATTATTATGACAAGAGGAAGGTCAGCTGTTATATTTTCTTGCCTAATTCAGACAAAGCAAAGAAATTTTGGTTTATATTGCAATGGGAAATTTGGGTTAGATAAGAATTTTCAAATAGGGAGACTATAGATTTCAAATCTACGTCAGCTTCCTAAGGGAGGTCTTGGAATTTATTCTTGGGGACAGAGATCCCTATCAGTTTTAGGGAGGTAGACAAGATGAATAGGGATTCCAGGATGGAAAAGGGTAATGCTAAGATCTATGGACCATGTCCCTTTAAACACCCCATGAAGATAATCTTTTTATCCCATGCCCTTTTTTTCTTCTTCTTCTAGCTGTTCCTGTACAATTCTGTAGGCCAGAATGGAATTGGCAGTTCTGTAGGTGAGAAGAACTTGGGTTCTTCTGGATTTCCATGAATGTGCACAGAAAAGGACAAAGGGAGGGAGAAGTTTGGTGCTCTGAGTGTTTTAAGTGCCTAGGAGTAGACTAGGCTTGGGGATGGAAGGAGGAACTAGGAAACAACAGGAATTTATTGGGGGTGGGAATAAGAGACTAAGAATCCAGGTCTGGTGGGGAACAGTTTAAGACTGGGAGAACTTTCCACCTTTACCCTTTGCTTGAGATGACCACTATCTTTTTCTCTACCTTCCTAGTGATGTTGATTATCTGTGGGGCTTTGGTCAATGGGCCCTACGCTCTCATCACCACTGCTGTCTCAGCCGACCTGGTAAGAATTGACATTATACTTCCATTTAGTATAACTCATGGTGCCCACTCCATGGAGAGTCCCAGTTCCCCACAAGGCCTTATATGATTAGGGGAGAGAATTATTTGCAAGATTTGAGTAGGTATTTCTCTTTTAGAAATATCCATTCCCTTTCCCTTTACTCAATGTTTGTTAGATTAGCATGTTGTGTGTAAAACATTTTCCCTTCTGAATAAACTTTATGTTCCTTTTCTCTCTCCCAAGTCAGGCATCTTCCCAATACCATTATCAAACTTATGAGCTGTGTCCTTTTGCCATTATTGAGCTATCCCTCAGCTAGAGACTGATGCTCTCCTTGGTGAATTTGGATATACTTTGGGCCTGGCTAAATAGCAGTGATGCAAGTTGCTCCTGGCAGACCTCTGATTTTACTCTCTTTTGTCTCCCTAGGGCACACACAAGAGTCTGAGGGGCAATGCAAAGGCGCTTTCCACTGTGGCAGCCATTATTGATGGGACTGGCTCAATAGGTCAGTGTGTTCTGGCTGGCTTCTTGTCCTTCCCACTCCTTGTTCTAGGCAGGTGGGCCCTTATCTCTTCCACTGCACAGATCGGCACCCTGAGCATGGGTTGGGTTGCCAGGAGAATGTTACAGCAGAGGAGATTTGACCATCTGAGATCTGGACCATCTTGCTTTGCTCCTTACATGTCTGTGTTATTCCTCTAGGTGCTGCTTTAGGGCCTCTGCTAGCTGGGCTCATCTCCCCTACAGGCTGGAACAACGTCTTCTACATGCTGATTTCTGCAGATATCTTGGCTTGCCTGGTAAATGACTTGTTTTTGCCTTGAGTGAGTGTGGGATCCCAACCCACTGTTATGGCACCTTGGCCTGGCTGTTTAGCAGGATTTCCACAGGGAAGGAATTGGCACTAAGAAATCTGGTACAGTATAGGATTGGTTGTATTTTGGTAGCTTTTGCATCTTTTCTGGATAGCTCAGAATATTATCCACATTCCTTAAATAACGTACCACTCAAGGTTACTATCCTTCCACCTATAATTAATCAACGAATATTTAGGGAATGTGTACTATGCGGAAAGCACCATTAAACCCTATCCTATCTCTTTATCCCAGACCTCTAAAAGGGTTGGTATCTGCCTAGCTTCATAGATCCCCTTCTATTTTTCTCTCCCCTACAGTTCCTCTCTCGATTGGTGTACAAAGAAATCCAGACCTGGAGGGGAAGTGAGAATAGAAACAGAGGGTGAGTTCTCCTGAGATCTAAGGTCCTTGAACTAGAGGGCTTCCTTTGGGCATTCAATTTTAGAGGATTTCCCAAACCTTACATTTTGTGGTAATCATAATCTACCCCTGAGTCCTGCTGGAGAACCAGAGGCTAATAACTGACTTTTCTAAAATTACCCTGAGTCTTGCTTGAGCCCCGACTCCCTGAAAATTCTTAACCTGGACTCCAGGGAGCCTAGCCTGAAGTCTCCAGCTTCCATGCTTCTTCCCTCCATCCCTTTCTCCTTTCCTCCCTTCCCTCCTTCCCCCCCACCCCTCCCAACATCTTGCCAATCTTTACTAACATCCATTGTCTTCCATATGTCTTCATAGCTCTTGTCTGGCCCTAACCCACCCAAGGTAGTGTCCGGTGGGCTGTGGTTTGTATTGTGAGTATGTTCCCCTAGTCCCATGACTGATTTGCAATCGGAACCAGGACTGCATGCCAACTCTTCTCACCAGTGTGATTTCTCTTGCTTGCTTCTAAAGGGGTCAGCTCCAAGGACTTGTGATTTAAATAATGTACATGGGGTTTTCCTTACGAAGTGCAGAACCTCTGCCTTCTTTGGGGAGACCAGACCTTAGGGATATTTTTATTTGAGGGGGAAAGTTTGGAGTAAAGACTCCCCTCTTTGTAGTTGCAATGCCATTGCTATGAGGTTCACAATCCAAAATTATCTGGAACTCTGCTTGAGGGGTGAAGAAAACAATGAAAGTGAATTCTAATCAAGTCCAATGGAGATACCTGACCTGGTTTTCCCTCTGCTCTTTTATTGATGGGCAATGGGGGTTTGGGGCAGAAGAAAGGAGGGAGGAAATGGGATGGCATGGGAAGGAGATGGGGAAAAAAAAAAAGAGTTTGATCAGAAGTTGAGCTGTGTTGGTGGTGGTATGAATAACCTTTTCTGTGGCCCCCTGAACTCCTCTCTTGGGCCTGGTTTTCTTGCTTGCAGGGATCTGGTTGATGCTTTGAACCCAGACTAGAAGAATGAAGGGCTGGGAGGGAGTTTCTTTTGCATTCCATGGGAAGCTTGGGGAGCTCTGTTCTAGTGCTGCTTATCTGGGAAAAGGAGATTAGGAGAGCTCTTTCCCTTCCGGGAATCTGTTTCTCATGTGGTTATGAAAGATTGTCGGGGTCAGGGGTTGAGGACTACATAAAATTCATGCTACCCTTTTAAAAGAGGGAGCCAGGAAGCATTTATGAATACCATTTTGACACAAATTGGGATTATGGGTGAGAAAGACATTCAGAAGAATGAAAAGAGGAATCTAGTGATTCTTGGGAATCTAATTGACTTCCTGTAGAAACTTATTTCCAGTCCAATCTTATTTTATTTAGAATAGAAGGAGGATTTATAGTTCCTATCCTCATAATTTTATGAAGACTATAAGATAGAAGTTGAGAGTGTCAGTGTTTTAAGGAGATATAAGAGTCTATCTGATCCTCTCATCTCTGTTTTATCTTCTTAACCTGAATTTCTATCTTCTTTCTAGATATAAAGAGATATGAGGTCCCCATCTGAAGTAGAGGAGCTAAGGATCTTCGCTGGATCCCCAGAAAACTCCCCAATGGAGACACCCACAGACATAAGAGACATTCTGGGCAGCCAGAGCTGCCTAGTCCCAGGCCAGCCCAGAGACCTGCTAGAGGTCTTGATAGAATTTTCAGGGGAAAGAGGCTGAATAGCCTCAGGGAATCATAGATTAAAGAAAAAAGACACATTTTGAGCTGGAAGTGTGTTGTAAGTAGTACAATAGTAGGGCTGGAACTAAGGTGGCATTCCAATCAACAAGAAAAGAAAGGCATAGCCTTTTGCCTAGACTACATCTAGTTTCTTTGCTGAATTGAGTGACCTAAATTTTAGGTGCCAAGATAAAAGGGAAGGATTCTGTGGGGACAAAACACAATAATAGGTCATACTATTCCTCTCTTCTCCCCATTACCATTAATTTTAAATTGATTTTGTAATCAATTGTTCCCCTCTGTAACAGAGATAACATGTTTTCAGGTGAACAGCTGCAGAGTTTGGAGTCCACTCTTTTTCTCTGCTCTATGACCTTATCTCTGTATTCCCAAATTTAATATTCCCTCCTCCCCACCCTCCCCGCCAACTTCGACTCTATTTGTAAATGATACCTTACTTCTTTATCTTTGATTAAAATTTTAATATAACATTTGTATTGATAGTCATGGATTTTTGTCAACTTTTGTGAATGTGATTGAAAGACCTATTTGTGTGTGTTGTGTATATATTATGTGAGTGTACCTATGATGTGTCTTATTAACCTAATTGCATGAAGTGAGTACTGTTCAAGATACAAAGGTACAAAAGTCAGTCTTTCAAAAAACAAACAAACAAACAAAAAAAAAAAACCCTTAAAATATGGTTGGGTACAAATGAAGTTTCATTTACTTTTCTATGGTTCTTGCTTAAAGAGATGTGAAGTGCTACTTGTGATTGCCTTCTTACCTTAATATGTTCGATTTTACTTGGAGAACTCAATTCTTCTATAAATAATTACACTCACATTTTACTGTTGTTCTCTATCAGCCTGGCCTGGTGACTACTATGGTCTCCTACCTGTTTGTTTAAAGGCATGTTTCATCATCCATAAAGCCCTCTGCTTTTTTTTTTAAACAGTCATTGCTCTTCAGTTCTCTATAGCAGTGGTTTTTACATTTTAATTCTTAATATCTTCATACTATTATGTGAGTTATATTTATAGATATTTACCAAATTAGAAATAAAAACTAATTTTGAATTTATATGCCTCTGAAAGGGCTTCAGGGATTCCCTAAGATTCTCTAAACCACGCTTTGAGGTTACTTCAGCATCTAGGATTTGGGTTTCTACTGTTATACTGTCCATTCTGCATTTAAATTCAGTTTTTTTTATGCCTGAGAAACCTGTCTTCTGATATATGACATCTGTGACAAATTGGTTTCATATTATTATTATCATTATTATTATTATAGTTATAGTTATATCATGTATAGTTCAGCAATGTCTCATTATGATAGTCTGACTAGACATAAATTGTTTGGAAAGTGAGTTAATACCTCATTTCTTTTCTGCTACCCTGTGTTCTCCATTCAACATTTTAGAAAGTTGTTAAAAAAGATTAGCATTTATGAAATCTTACTCTGGGCATAGGGACAAAAGAAGCAAATAAGGGTTATCAGAAACGACATATGGAGAATCTATTCACAATTACATTTAGTGCTTCCTACCCATAGCACACTTTACACACTGGGCAGCCCACTGATAAGTTCAATTTAGAAGGTTCAATATCCTTTTTGGCCGCTAGATGGTGATACTACCTCATGATAGAACACCGTGGGACTCAGCTAAATAGAGACTTCCTAGAGCTTGTCAATACTAAGAGGAAAAGACTTTTCTCTCAAACTGCAGAGAAGAGACTTGAGAATTCAGAAATACTGTGTAGTATCTCCCACTGTTGACAGTTCTTTCATTATTTGTTTTTTCCTCTTATTCCTCTTAAGTTTTAATAATTTGCATTGACTTCCAATGCAAAATGTAGTTTTTGGGTCTTGTTGTTTTTTTTTGTTTGTTTGTTTGTTTTTCTCTATTCAAGCTTCTGGAGAATATTGGCTGTCATAGTTGTAAGTGGCATTTATTTAGAGATCTGAAAGTTATTTTAAAATGGATTGTCTCCACCAGGAAATAAAAATTCCCTATGCTGAGCTATTTCCTAAGTATTTAGGCTATCAAGACAATTTATTGCCTGTTGTTTATTAGGAACTAGAAGATATGAAAATGTATTAGATAGAGTATGTTCCTTGTTCTTACTGACTTCACAGTTTGGTTCAGGAGACCAAACATATACAGAGAGTTAAATAACAATAATATGTCAGCAGTGTTAGAATTCTCACTGCTTAATGAGAGATATTAACAAAAATACTCAGGTTTGGAGGATGACGTGAACATAGCTGAAATGTTTAAGAAGGGCTTCATGGAAGTTGTGGAACTTAAGCTTTGAAGGATATGTAGTATTTGGAATAGGCAGAGAGATGTTTTGATAAAAGATTGAAAGCAATTGAAAAAACATTTATATTTTAAGAAAGCAAAAAAAAAATCCACATTTTTTAGGAAAACCACATGATGTATTTTCTTGTTGTTCAACTGTATTTGATTCTTTGTGACCCCCTTGAAGTTTTCTTGATAAAGATATTGGAGTGGTTTACCATTTCCCTCTCTGGCTCATTTTACAGATGAGAAATTGATAAAACAGGATTAAGTGACTTACCCACAATCACATAACTAGTAAGTCTCTTGAGACTACATTTGACTTCAGGCCTAGCACTACATATATAGTACCATCTAGCAGTCCAAGGGGATGTGCTTAAGGGCTACTGAATAGATTAGATTGTTTATGGAAGTGGTGATTAGATCAGGGAATGTATGGGATCAAATTGTGAATGTCAGATAAAGGAATGTGAACTTTATTAACTTTGGGTGTCATCAAAGACTATTGAATAAAGGAAATGACAGATTAGTCTGGTGATCACAGATAGGAGGAGAGATATGGTGGCAATGTAAAATTCACTTGATCTAGTAATAGTGATTTTGACTGTTTTGACTATTTTGACTAACAATGCTGACATATTATTGTTATTTAACTCTCTGTATATGTTTGGTCTCCTGAACCAAACTGTGAAGTCAATAAGAACAAGGAACATACTCTATCTAATACATTTTCATATCTTCTAGTTCCTAATAAACAACAGGCAATAAATTGTCTTGATAGCCTAAATACTTAGGAAATAGCTCAGCATAGAGAATTTTTATTTCCTGGTGGAGACAATCCATTTTAAAATAACTTTCAGATCTCTAAATAAATGCCACTTACAACTATCAGTTCTTTTGACTGGGGAAGGAGGAGTAGGAGAAAATAGGCAAGTTGAGTTTGAGAAGACAATAAAACATTCAAATAGACTGTCTTCTAAGAAGCTGGAGATGTTTCTAGAGCTCAGAAGACAAAGGTAAAAATACAGATTTGGGAATCACTAGTATAGACATGATAGTTGAAGACTAAGAATAAATGAGATTTCCCAGAAAGAGAATACAGAATTAGAGAGATGAGAACTAAATTTTACCTATCCAAGTTGAGAAAATAAGAAAATTAATTTTAAAGTAGGTAAGAATAATCAGTCAGGAAGAAAACTGGACAATATATATCCTATATTATCTGTTTTCAGTTGTATAGATTCATTTCTTTGAAACATTTTTGCTCTTTCCTTTAGATTTCCACAAACACAATCCTATTACTAGGGATATCTGATTGTTGAAGTGGATAGGATGTTGGGCCTCGAGTCAGGACAACTTGTCTTCCTAAGTTCAAATATGGTCTTAGACACTTATTCTAGCTGAGCAGCCTTGAACAATTCACTTAACACTGTTTGCCTTAGTTTCTTCATCTGCAAAATGAGCCAGAGAAAGAAATGTCAAATTCCAGCATTTTTGCCAAGAAAACCCTACTAGGGTCATGAAGAGTTGGACACAACTGAAAAATGACTCAACAAATTCAATTATTGTGCCCTAATTATTTGGATTAGTCTAAAAACTTTTCCCCTTCTAATCTTCTCTTGTACATCCTGATTTGCTAAGAAGTTTTGTTCAATTTTTTTTTTTTTTTTTTTTTTTTTTTTTTTTTTTTTTTAGTATTCCAGGTTCAGGTTAAGAGCCTGACCAGACCTAAGGTTCTCTGCTACCTCATAAATTGGGCATATTTAGAAAATTGTCATATGTGGCTGAACCAGAGATACTTTTCCATGTGGTATGACTATGAAGTTCATTAATTCTTAATTCTGTGATACTTTTTCATCCCACCATGGGAGGTGTCCAATTGAAAGAGAAGTTATATTTATGTATTTCTATAGGTCTTGAGGAGCCCAGAATTGGGATTAGCTTTTCTACAGTTATTTCCCCCAGTTCCCAAGATTCCTGCCCCACTTCTGCCTTGGGCACTGTATGTTCACAAGAGGCCTGGAGTCAAGCCTTCTCTCTGGGCCTCAGCACACACACGGGGCTAATGCCAGAACATTACGTTAATTAGTTATTCATTTAATTTAACTTCACATTTGGTCTCAATTAAGCCTAAAGTGTTCCTCCTTATAGATGCTACAATAGCACTTGTAATTAAAAAGCAATAACTCTTTGCATTTCTCTTTTTTAGAGACCCATTGGGAGGCTTGGAGAGTGGGGGGAGGAAGATAGTAATAAGAGGAAAGAAGGAAGCAGTGGTTGAGAACTCAGCACTGTTAGGAGACAAATATGGTTGGCCCTGAGACAGAGAAGTGGGGGAAGGCACAGGTTAAGTCTAATGTGATGGACTTGCCAAAGTTGCTGATGTTGGCTTTGAGAGATAGCCAATGGTCAAAGTTGAAGGGCACATCTCTGATAGAAAAGAAGGAAAGTAGTAAG
The DNA here is from genome assembly GCF_048593235.1 of Sminthopsis crassicaudata. Classification (NCBI taxonomy): domain Eukaryota; kingdom Metazoa; phylum Chordata; class Mammalia; order Dasyuromorphia; family Dasyuridae; genus Sminthopsis; species Sminthopsis crassicaudata. The sequence continues at coordinate 502,340,987 of NC_133619.1, read as the reverse complement.
GGAAACAACCTTTATGTTATGAGTATTTACCAGGATATAATTGAATATGAACAAAATAAAACAAATCAAAATGTCAAAAGTTAAAAGTGGTAGGGAGTCTATGGTACATTTTACATAATGTATGTTATGTGCTCCATTTATCTTATCAGTTTTCTGCTGGCAGACTCCATCCTAAATACATATTTTCCATATCATCCAATTCATTTTGAAGACTTTTAAGCCTAAAATGAGTAATCGTTGACAAAGTGAACCTGTTTTGAGTTTCTCCTACTATGTCTGTGAGAAAATTCAGATCTGATAATAGATACCAGTCTTTCCTACCTGGGTTCTATGAGCTTAGGACAGAAAAAGAAAATTCTTTTGACTCTAGCCCATAATTTTGACTTTAAGTCTAGCAAGTAGCAGTTTAGAAGACAGTAAAAGTATACTTTTCCCAGTCCAGTTTTGTTTAAGGCTATCCCTGCCACCCACAGGATTGTAACTACTATTTTTGAAATAGCTGTTTATGAATGGTGGTATTGGGGAAAAATGAAAAGTTCCCAACTTGGTTTGCTTTTGAATTCTATTTTAATAACTATTGACAGCCTCACTCCTGTTAACATAGTGATCTGAGAGGTAAACATCTACTGAGAAAGCAGAAAGGGAGGTATGGATATATGACCCAACACCTATCCATAGGAATCTTCCCAGACTTGCTTTCAGCAGGGACTCTCCCAGGAGAAGCTGACAAGCAAAAGCCTGTGCTTGTTAGGAATCATTGTTCCGCTTGGGTTGGCCCAGCATCTTTGTGCTGCAGCTCACAGGCACCTGGGGTCCTTGGGAGCAGCAGATGCAACTGCTCTGAACCAGAGTACAGTACAATAATATAAAATCTGTTAGTCTGCTCTTGCCTTACAATCTGTTTAGATGATGTCCCAGTTATCCCTTTTGTTCCCTTACATATGGTCTGTGCCAAAACAGGTTCCTCACAAAAAGTTCTATCTGAAGCATTTTCTATTTTTGTAGTAAAGCTTCAGCCCTAACTATATTATTCTGTAGGGTCTATCTGTAGGACCCAAGACAAATTGAGGAAGATTCAATCTATCCCATGTCTGATTATTCCCTTCTGGACAGGAATTATGGCTTCTCTCTGTTCACAATCAAAGTGACCAAAATCTTGAATTTTCAGAAACTTCAGCTTATTTGACTTGTAGCTCTCATTTTCAGGTTTCTTATTTCAAGTTAAAAGACAAAAGCATTAAATAGTCGTGTTGTGATTTTGAAAACCAATAAAATTTAGAGCCCTAGCCCATTTCATGACTAATCTCACTCAGTATGGGATTCCAAACAGGTAAAAGGACATACCAGACACTAATGATGAATAGCTAATGATGTACAGTTCTGGTTACAGTTAAAAATGTACAGTTCTGGTGAAGGAATTATATAATACTAAGAGAATACAAAAATGTTTCAAATTGGAATTCATATAATAAATAAGGAAAAGCTCAAGAAGGAGAAAATGAGGGTACAAGATGCAATGCATTTCAATTTATTCACTACCAAAATGAAGAATTCTATTACGATTTACTATTCTACTATTACCTCTTTTATCACTTTTTGTTCAACTTGGAACACACAAAAGACAGGGTTAACTGTTTTCTTAGATAGGAAATGAGACCAATGTCTATGTTAGAGATCTCTAACACAAAGCTTCTTAAACTATTGTGAAAAATTTGGCTGCAAGTAAAAGATATCAAATATTCCATCAAAATTTAATTCTTTATGTAAAAATAAACAAGTACAGTCATCTCAGTATGCAAATTGGCTTTCATGTTTAATAAATGTTATGTATATAAGTTATGGCTATGAATAAAGTTATATACCAAAGAATTGTTTTAAAATAACTTCATTATTTATTGTCAATAAATGTTTGATTTTTATACCAATTTTATATACTTATATGACTGGGATTGTGTAAAAATTTCTTGGCCAGAAAGGGTTGTGAATGGAAAAAGTTTAAGAAATCCTGTTCTATAGGTGATTTCAGAAAAATCTGGTAAGTCTTACATAAACTGATGCTGAGTAAAGCGAGCAGAATAAAAACAGCGTATACAGTAATAGCAATATTATGTGATGATCAATTAACAACACTGTATGATGATCAACTATGATAGACTTAACTCTTAGCAATATAGTGATCCAAGTCAATTTCAATAGACTTAGAATGGAAAATGCCATCCACATCCAGAAGACAGAACAATGAAGACATGATTGCAGATGGATGCATATTATTTTCACCGTTTTTTTTCTTTCTCATGGCATTTCCCTTTTCTGATTTTTTTCCACATCATGGCTAATGTGGAATCATGTTTAATATGATTGTATGTATAATTTATATCAGATTTCTGTCTTGGGGAGAGGGGAGGGAGGGAGAAAAATTTGGAACTCTATCTTACAAAAAATAATGTTATAAACTATTTCTAGATGTGATTGGAAAAATACTATTAAATAAAAAAGTAAATAAATAAAAAATTAAGAAAAAAGGAAGCCCTGCCCTAGCATAAAGTAGTTAACATCTAACTACTATATGAAAGCAACACTTTAGATCTAAGTGCCATTTCCAAGCAAAATATCACCAATCATCATAAAGTATCTGTTTTTGACCTCTGCCAGCTGTTGGGAAATATTTTCTTCCTATAATTCATTCCATTTTATCCTGCTTAATTTAAGTTCTACTCCAAAATAATTAAGTGATTATAAAGATCTATATATATATTATATATATATATGTTATATATATATGTCATATATATATATAATTATATATATATATATATATATATATATAAATGTATTAGTGTTCCAGTTTTCCACATCCCCTCTAAATGTGTCATCTTTTCCTGTCAGCCAATCTGAGAGGTGTGTAGTAATATCTCACAGTTGTCTTAATTTGCATTTCTCTAATCAATAGTGACAGAGCATTTTTCATATGACTAAATCTGAAAATTATTTGTTCATATCCTTTGACCCATTTATCAATTGGAGAATGGCTTGTATTCTTATAAATTTGAATATATATATATATTATATATAATATATGATATATATTATAATATATATGTTATATATATTATAATACCATACCAGACACTAATGATGAATAGCTTATTATAATATAATATATTATATATTTACATATATATATTATAAAGATTATAAAGTGATTATAAAGACCATTACTCAAGGAGAATCTATACTCACCAACATAATTCCATAGCTCCTTCAATGAGTTTCAATATTTATAGAATTCATGCAGCAGCTCCATTCAATTAGTAGTTTTTGGTATTTCTTTGAATAGTCCTTACCAAGATTGAAGTGAATTAGAACCAGAAAGAGGCTTTCAAGGAAAAAAATAGTGAGAAAAATCAGTAGAACATAATGGCCAATGAAGAACTTATCAAGGATCTAGAGAATAGAGGAAAATAATATCAGAAGTGACACCCACGGGGGTGTTTTTGATTTTAACATTTTTATTATACAACGTCAAAAACCTCTAATTAACAAAGATCACTAATTCCTGTTTATACTGTAAGATACTACTCTACTCTGGCTTTCCTTTATAGATAAGGTATTTCTCTTTAGAGCTGAGATGAATTAGAATTTTAATGAACTAACAGGCTAAGAATTTAGAAACACCTAGAAGAGTTCTAGAAGGCTCATTAATTCTACATTCCCTGCTGATGTTTTTTCTATTTTAACATAACCTGGCTTAAGGGGAATCCAGGAAAGTCCCTGATAAAATAAGCCTTAAAATAATACTCTGTAACATTCATCTAAAAATATGTGAACACTTTATAAATATTCACACACCCAACATTTCTTAAACAAATGTGATTATAACCAATTGCTTATGACGTCTGCTAAAATATTTGTTTCAATACCATCCCCAAAGTCATATGCTGATCCCTGAAAGAAATTAATAACTATCAACCAGTCATACTAGAAGATTCTGGTTTGGGCACTGGTTGAAACCTAAAGTCAATAATCCTCAGCTCTTCTATCATGTTAAATGGTCTCAGACCTCTACTCTTCTTAAATTCACACAGTGATAATCTACCAACATAGCTAGACAGCAATAAAGTCCAGATAACATTACAGCTTCCAAGGTTTTGGAACACAACATCTGGAAGATAATTCCAAATGTCTTGAGTAGAGATCCAGACACAGAGCACCTGTCAAATCCAAGCACTAGTGTGCTTGGGATCCGAAGACCCCAAGAAGAAAAGGGCTGCAACAACCCTGGCTACTCAAGGGATTGCTCAGCTTACAACAAAGGTCAGTTTGATGAAACAGCTTAAACATAAGTTTGACCTTGGCTCTAGTACAGAACAAGTCTCTTGCGGGCTACATGTTTGCTCGTTCGACACGTTTCACTTTTTAATTAGCCAATTAGCAGGCCTTGGTTGCAGAAGGCCCAGGTCATGTATTATTGATACAGTATTGAGCCAGGCTGCTACTGGGGCCAGTTCTGGAAATTCTGCAAATGAGAACTCCAATTTTGCTGGCCATGCTGACAAGCAGATTTTGTCCAAACCCCACTTTTCTCTTGAGCCCGAAACTCCTGTGACAGAGGGTGATTGATTTTATAGTATCTTCTTTTTCTGCAGTTTTCCTTCTAGAATTTATGTCTGCAATTGCTCAAAAAGGAAGGCAGCCAATATTCTCTCCATTTCAGAGATAGGGAAATTGAGGTAAAAATTTGCCCCAGTTCACATATAGATAAATGGCACTTATAACAGCAAAGTAATTTTCTGAAAAATTAACAGAAATTCTGTCATTTAAAGATATAATTATCCAAATCTTAATTGAAAACATTCTCATAAATTTTCATAACTAATGTGTTTAATGAGTTGCAAAGATCATGTGCATAGTTCCTGCTATTTCTATTGGATTACAGGCAAAGGAGAAAAAACTAAACTTGGCTTTCCTCTTCTCTTGTCAGACGGGTGCTAGGCTTTTAGCCGAAGACAACATTTTAATACATGTTCAATGAGTGATTTTGCTTTACTGTTCTAATTTGCTGGGTAAGTTATTTTATTGGGGGAGGGTAAGAAAGTCAATGGGAAGTAACAGTGAAATAAAATAAATAAAAGCATCAATAAAACATTTAAAAAGAAAAAAGAAATCATAATTTAGGATATGACTAAAAAGAAACAACTCTTAATCCTTAGAGGGAAAGGCTAAAATTTCTTCATCTTGGCCTGTCATGGAATACTGCTACTTTGAGAGGAATGGGGTCTAGGGGAATGCTAGTAAGGAAGTACAAAGTAAAGAATTTTTAGAGTATTTCAGGAAGTTGAACCACCCTCTGATAAAGGTAAGTAACAATTTTGCAACAAAATTAAAAGCCTAAGCACTTTGTACAAGTATTTGAGCACCAAGGGCTGATAGGAGAGAGGAAGACAAACTACAGGAACACAGCCCAAGGATCTGAGACCAGATATATCATTCTGTGGTATAGCTATAATCTTATATGATAATGAAAAGGATCTTGGGGCAGTGACAACAAACTATTGGCAGACAAGCAGAAAATAAGGCAAAAGAAGGATCTTAAAATTACATTTAGGGATTTTTAAAATAACTTACATTACTTGTTATAAAGCATTTTCCTCACCACAAACCTATAAAGTAAGTCCTTTTTTTTGATGAGTGAAGTGTTATTTAGACAAGTTAAGCACTTTGCAGACAGCTAAAGTCTAGAGCTAGGACTTCTGACTTCTAGTTGGGCCCTATTTTTATTATACCAAAGAGTCTCTCTCTATTTTACCTTTCAACAGTGATGTTGTTCTTTGCTGATTGTTTTTCTTAATAAGGAACTATTCTCCCTACTTCACAGATGGAAAATTTTAGACTGAAGTATGTCACTCAGCAAGCTTGAGTCACTACAAAGTCTGAACTGGTTTTGAAAGCTATACTGTTGGTTTGATATGATGGAGGTTTAAGAAAATATTGTAACAGGCACATAAATGTCTGATAATGTTCCAGCAAAGATTCAGAAGCAGATTATTTTTCTTAGAGAATGGGGAGAATAGGAATTAAAAACTCTCTCTGTGCTTTCTCCTTCATTTTTCTGCCACCACATATTTTCTAATATCATATAACAAATCAACTCTACATCAGGAAACATTCCATTAGATTTGGGAAACACATAAGAATCCTAATTAGAGAGGCAAAAAGAAACAGAATTTTACCTTCATTTCTACCTCTGAGGTTGGAACCTCAGTGGCCCAGGGAAAAAACAATAGAACTAATGTGATGATCAGAGCAGCAAAGAAAACAAAAATGACAGAAAACCTGAAAGAGAACCTGAAAGACCAACACACAAGTATTAAGAACACCATTCACATTTTTCATGTTGGGTTTAGACTGCTGCCCCCAGTCAGTATTCTAGAGTCTAGTCCCACAACAATGCTCAGAAGGCCTATTGTCAACCTGGCTCATTAAATTTCAGAGATTTTTCTAAAGTCTCTTGGTCCTGTTTTAGATAGATACTAGCTAGAAATATTCCTAACAGAATCCAAGTTTCTGATGTTGCAAGTCTGGGGTCTTTGTTTTTGCCTCTGATTATAGGGGCACATTGTAATAACCATAACAATTCAAGTCAAAACAGCCTTTCTCCTCACTCTGGTAGTTCAGTCAGAATATTTATAGGCTAGCACATTTAATTACTGTTTTTCAGAAGTTAATATATGTCCTTAACTTCATAATCGTTGCTGGGTTAGGATATCTATTACTTTTTCACTTTCTCTGGGCCTAGACTTAGAGTTTCAAAGAAAGAATTAATCATATATTTAATCAATTATATTATTGAAAAAACTTTTTTTGGTGAAAAGCAAAGAAAGTTATATTTCTCTATATGTCTGGCATATTTTTCCACCTCACAGTGAAAAACTAAAAAATAAATCTTCCCTTTAAACCATAAATAATATAGTTAGTGTTTCTGATAGGCTAAAATGCAACTCATTCAAACTGCCAGTAATTACAAAAATGATCTCCTGAATTCTAAATGTTTAATGAGTGTCAGCGATTTCACCTCTAATTGCTTTTACCTAGGACTCCCAGCTGGAAAGAACATCTTACCTAGCTAGACCGGAGGCTCTGGATAACAGCACACACAGCAGCAATATCAACACCCAGAGCAGTGCTAAGATGAATACTTCTGCACCCACTCCCAGTATAGTGCTGGGCATTCTAGAGAAGAAAGAAAACATCAGCATTGTTGCTTTGGCTCAGCCATCACTGCTCTGCCACAAGAACATGATTAAATGTCCTATGTGCTCCATTTGCCTTCTTCCTTCCTCATATTTCCAGTTTTTATTAAGCCATTCATTGGTGTACAGAAAGCCCAAGTTTGAGCACCAATTGACTGGGGGAGGATGTAGTGGTAGAGAGAGGGAATTTTCTTATTAATATTTGAAGAAAATTAACCACAGCAGTTTATGAATTTCCAAAAAATGTCTAGTCTTAATAGACACTGGAAATTCAGGACACAAGACTTTTTCTGCTCTATGTTTATTGTTTGGAGTCTGGCACATGTATATTAACTTGTTGTCATCATTAGTCTGTTACTAACTGTACTTCACAATGTGGTATACTTGGAAAGGAGATCTAGCATCAAACTCTGACTTTGAAAATTATTAGCTATGCAACTACAGGCAAGTTTCTTGACTTGTCTAAGCCTCACCTTACTAAGTGGGAAAGCATAAAGTATTTTCTTCATAGAAACACAAAGTGTTTATAAAAGCATTTTGTGAAGAAATACTAATAAACCTTATACTGCTGCCATGTTACCACCTCATTGGATGAATTAAATTTGCAAGGAATTCTATGTGATGGCCTAAAAATTAACTTCCAAAAACAAAAATCAAATGATGCCACAGGGGATAATAAATACAATAATATGGTAATAAGTGGTAGGGATGCCCAATGGAAAGAACACTGAATTTGGAGTCAGGACCTGGATTTAATTACTGTCTATGTGATCTTGGGCAATTGCCTTTCTCTGGGCCCCAATTTCCTTATCAACAAAATGAGGGGGTTGGATCAGATGACTTCTAGGTTCCCTTCCAACCTTGGAGCCCAAATCTTAGGACTTTCTTCCTACTAATTCTCCAAACTGAACCTATCTCTAGAATCAGCATTATTTAGCTGTAGACTATATTACATGCAAGCACATGTGCATTGTCTTTTTTCTCTTTTATCTTTGACATCAAGAGATTTCAGTGGTTCATCTTTGTCTGTAGGTATTTGAAGTCTTTCAAAATCTGGTTTCAGCTTGCCTTTCCAGGCTACTCATTTCTTGCCTATGTCCACTCTATATACCAGTCAAATTGGCTTATATACTGTTCCTCACACGTTATAATTTATTTATCTTTGCTTTCTCACATGCTGTCTCATATTTAGAATGTAGTGCCTTAAATAAATCCAACTGAATCAGTATATATTAAGTACCCGCTATGTGCTAGGCACTGAATATACAAAACCAGAACCCAAACAGTCTATTCTTAAAAAAACTAATATCCTACTAGAGAAAAAAACATACACAGAAAAATAAAATTCCATGTAAAGGAAATATATTAGTAATTTGGCGGTCAAAGAATTAGTAACTGATATAATCAGGAAAAACTCACTTAAGGTGATACCTAAGCCAAGCAATTTAGATCGTTTTATACAACAATAAATTACAAACTCATACTCCAATAGATCTATATATCCTACTGATGGTCCAATGATGCAGATCATAACTCACTCATTCTCACCTATCTTCTAAAGTCAGCCACCTAGCATGCTGGAGACTTTCCTCATTTTTCTGTAATATCATGATGGAATAGTAGGCCCAATCATCAATTATTTTCTCCTGCTCTCATTACTTGAAAGGTCAATCTTTTTCTTCATACATTTCTTTGGTGACAACTTTAAATTTGAGTCTCTTTTGTAATGGGTTGTCTCCCATTCACATCCACTATGTACTTCTCTACTTCCTGTCCAATTTCTTCCTGTCCCCTTTTATAAGAAGTCTATCTCTTCAGTTACTCTTGACTTTCCTTTCCTCACTTACCCAAACTTGTATTTATATTTACTTTGTAACTACACAGAATGGTGTAGTGAATAGATAAAAGTCTAGAGTCAGGAAGACAAGGGTTCAATTTCAGCCCTAGATATATACTAAGTATAACTGAGCAAGTAATTTAACTTGTAATTTCTCTAAGCAGTTTTAAGATTATAAATTGAGAACAGTTGCAAATCTGCATTGATAAAAGGAGTTTCTTCACCCTGAAACCTGAAAATCCTTCCATTAATGAAATCAGTTACAGATAAAAATATATACATATTTTCCATTTGGTTATCTGAGCAAGTGCTTTTTCTCCAATACAATGAAAGGACCATGATAGCAGGGGCATTTTACTTTTGTATCTGTAGCTGGCATTTACTGTTTGTTGAAAGAATGAAGTATGCATAAAAGGAAGAGGATGTTCATGCATTAGTCTGGATCAAACTTTGGGGGTTGAGTTCCCCCCCACCCACCCACCCACACTTCCTTTTTAAGTACTTCTTTAGAAAATAACTTTGGAAGGCTTCACCAATCCCGACAATGACAGAATCTTCTGAGTACACAAAAAGGCAGGAGGGAACAATCTAGGAGGTGGTTTCTGGTCTGTGGATTCAGACCGGTGGTCATGCGATTTCTCAAGTCCTTTCCTCCTTTTCCGGGTCTTGAGGGCGCGGCCTCATTTGAATCTGCAGCCGGAGCTGTCCAACTCTTGCTCACACCACTAGCTCACCAGGAGCGCAGCTGACAGTGGATTACGTCTAGCTTCCATTTCCAGCTCTGTTGTTAATATATTTTGAGACCAACCTCCCACCCCCCCCCCCTTCGTTACTGGTCCATTGGGGAAAGGATACTGAGCCTTTTCGTAAGCTCACTTGAACTTACAGAACCCACAACGCATTGAACTAGGCTATTAGACGCCATCCTTCCAAGTGCGTATCAGACTAAAGCAACGACCCTTCCCGAAGGATAAAGGGATGGAGCTGTGATTGGGCGGATATAAAGACATTCCCTCTACCCGTGCAAGCCAACACTCGGTCTAATAAAGTTGCCTCGACAATCTAGAGGGTCACTGAAATCCAGTCTTCCTGGTTCCGAGGCTAGCCCGTCTACAATGCCGGCCTTTTACTGGTTCCCAATAAATGTTTCACTTCTGTAGGTGACCCCAGTAACCAGGGGAGCTGGGAGGAAAGGCCGCAGGATCCGGGTCCCACCTCCTGAAATCTCCCCTTTTCCTTCGCCATCAACCTCTTCTTCTCCGAGCCGCTCTCCTCACATTCACTGTTCCTCCCCTCTGTCCCAGCACCTCCCTTCCCAATCCCCTCACCTGCCTAGCCCTCTCCCCAAGAACAGACCCTGAGGTGGCCTCTTTTCCACACAACCTCCAACTCCGGTCTAGCCCCTTCCCACTGGGGCCTCGTTCTAGAGGTAGCGAATTACAAGTGGGCTTTCAGCCGTAGTGTTCCAAACCCACTAATCGGAGGCGGCCACTCAAAAATTCATTCCTCCTTCTTAACATCCTCCAGTGGCGGTGGGGAGGTTATTTGATTGTCCCTCACTATTGGTTAACACTGGAAAGAGCCGCGGGCCCAACCTCAAAAGCGATTGGACAGTGACAGACCCGGGTTCCCTCATCCCTATATCAATGACACCGTCTTGTTGGTAGCCCCTTCGAATCATTGGTTGATTTATCTTGAGGGCGGGCCCCTGAGCGGAAGACAGCGATTTGACTTTCTTCTTTTTGGTTTCCATGGAGACCGCCTTAGCTGCTTCCATTCCTAGGAGGCCTTGGTGTATGCTGCCCCTACTCAGTGTTGTGAGTTCTTAGATTCTACTTCCGACTGACAGAACACCCCATTGATTCATCTTATGTTCCTTTAGTTCAGGGTGTTCCTTAGGATCCCCCGGAACTTCCGAGAGGGCGATTAATAAACATCTCTGCTCTGACAGAAACAGATCCCCAGAATGAAGTCTCTAGGGACTCCAGCTTTCGCGAGCTTAATTAGAGGCCTGGGTATATGAAGGATGGGGATACTTTCTCTCTTTTCATCCACGGTGGAGAACGGAGAAAGGATTATCCTTCCATTGTTGTAGATGGAGGTCGCAGAGGAGTGCCCCAGAATCACACATACATAGCGTTGTAGCTGAGACTGAGAGTCCATGTCTTCTGATTCTGGGCTGAGAGCGCGGCCATGCGGTGTGAGAATCGGCAAGGGGAAGAGAGATGACCCGAAGCTCCACTACAGCCTTTTAGAGACAGGAACATAAACTAGGCCAGGAGTTCTCAAACTACGGCCCAGGCCAGATGCGCCCGCTGAGGACGTTTATATGCCCCTCGCCCCCTTATGGCAAATGGGCTGAGGGGCGGAGACAGTGTGAGCTTTTGTTTTTACTACAATCGGGCCCTCCCACTGTCTGAGGGACAGTGAACTGGCCCCTATTTACAAAGTTTGAGGACCACTGATAGGCCAATCAGGGAAAGTCAGTGTTGGACAGGGGAAAGAGCACCTAAGAATTAAGACCAGACTTCAAATGTCTTCCATGTCTTTACTAAGTGATAACCCAAAATTTTTCAAAATAGAGGGAGTACAATAAGGTGACCTCGTGGATGGGGGATCTCCTGGAAAGGAACAGGTGCTAGAAATGTTAAGTTCCGTTCCTGGCCATGGTGAAAGAAAGGAAATAAGTGTGAGGCCTGCAGCTTGCCACTGCTTATATTCTTCAGCTGGATTTGTTATAAAGACCATAAAGTAAAGTATTCAGTCCTAGAAAAAGGAAAGTCCTTATTTGGAGATGCAGTTTGGCAGAATGGATGGGCAAGTCATTTAACCATTTTTATGCCTCAGTTGCTTCATCTGCAGAATGGGGATAATCATAGCACCCATTTCCAGTATTGTTGTGAGATCAAATGTGATAACATATAGAAAGCATTTTGCCTGCCTTAAAGTGGCTTATTGGTAGTAGTAGTAGTAGTATTAGTAATGCCAGTCTTAAAACCAATTGGTATGGGACTCTCTCCTTATCGGTGGAGGTCGTGCTCTGAGCCTATATTTGGGGTAAAGCACAGTTGATACTGATGAGGTAACAAGGAACCAAATGTTGAGGTATATACCTCAATAAAAGTAGGATTCTTTGAAGTCTAGTGGCAGGATTGGGGTACAGGGAGTCTGGATTCCGCGCAAGGATACAAAGGTGGCGAGAGTCCCCTGTAAATGAATTTACAGGCGGAAAACCTAGATTGATAAAAAGATGTTTATTGCAAGGTTTGGAAGCAAGGTTAAAGTCTGGTTAGTAAAAGGCATTATTAGATAGAGGAAGAAATACACCAACAGCAGCAGTGGGGATAGAGAGTCTCTGATGCAAAGCATATAGCTTGCATGTTTCAATTCTCTGACCAAGGATGATTCTACCTTTGCTGTTTTTATCTGCTTGAAGGGGCATATGGGCGGAGCTCAGGTTGATTCCTGGAAGGCCAGATTTTTGGCAGCCTTTTCAGATAAGGAAGAAACTGTTTTGGGGAAACCTTCGCAGATAGTTGGGGGTTGGGTTATCTGAGCAGATCATTAGAATGGGGGCTGAAATTCTGGAGAGCAATCTGGAATTATGCCCAAAAAGTTATCAAACTGTGCATACCCTTTGACCCAGCAGCGCTACTACTGGGATTATATCCCAAAGAAATACTAAAGAGCGGAAAGAGACATATATGTGCCAAAATGTTTGTGGCAGCTCTTTTTGTTGTAGCTAGAAACTGGAAGATGAATGGATGTCCATCAGTTGGAGAATGGTTGGGTAAATTGTGGTATATGAAGGTTATGGAATATTATTGCTCTGTAAGAAATGACCAGCAGGAGGAATAAAGAGAGGCTTGGAGAGACTTAGGTCAACTGATGCTGAGTGAAATGAGCAGAACCAGAAGATCACTGTACACTTCAACAACAATACTGTATGAGGATGTATTCTGACGGAGGTGGAAATCTTCAACATAAAGAAGAGCCAACTCACTTCCAGTTGATCAATGATGGACAGAGGTAGCTACACCCAGAGAAGAAACACTGGGAAGTGAATGTAAATTGTTAGCACTAATATCTGTCTGCCCAGGTTACATGTACCTTCGGATTCTAATGTTTATTGTGCAACAAGAAAATGATATTCGCACACATGTATTGTACCTAGACTATATTGTAACACGTGTAAAATGTATGGGATTGCCTGTCGTCGGGGGGAGGGAATAGAAGGAGGGGGGGGTTAATTTGGAAAAATGAATACAAGGGATAATATTATAAAAATATATATATAATAAAAAATTAAAAAAAAAATTAAAAAAAAAAAAAAGAATGGGGGCTGAAAACCCAAGCCAGCTCAGATCCTGTGGGGGGGCTAGGTACAAGCCCAAACTGGCTCAGATACTGATCTCTCCCCTTGGGGTTTTGACCAGATCTTGTAAATCAAAGGTCAGTCCCAAAGGAAGTTGGAGATCAGACAAGGAATCTTAAAGGGGGCTATGCCTGCATCAGATACAACTATGAGCAGAGCTCTATAGTTCTCTTCAAGCTTCAAGTTACTTTGGATTCTTCAATTGCTTTGGGTGCTTTTGGAAATTTTCCATTTCCATAGGGAAGATGTTGAAAGGCCAATCTCACTTCAAGTAGCTGGGAGGAAAAAACTGGGAAGATATGAGAGGAATTGATAATATTCATCATGTCCCTAATCCTCAATTTGCTACCCCAGAGACTTTAAGAAACCCTCCATTGATTGAGATCTAAGACTTGGTTGGTGTCATCTCACTTGCATTGGCAGAAATTCTTTACTCTGTATTTTCTGATATGTATTCTCTTATGTATACTTTCTCTGGTTTTTATTTTGCTACCCATTTGGATAAATAGGTTTTCTTTGATAATTGATATGTATGTTCATTGTGGACTGGTATCTACCAAGAAATGGATCAAGCCTCATATATAGATCAATAATAAACATTGACTAAAATGGATTGAATGGGAAACTTACATTCTGTAGGCAAACAATATTGAAGGGAGCAAATAGATATAATTCTTCTCTTTAAGGAGATGAGAGTAGCTTCTGGCCCCAACCTCCTGCTGCGTCTTTTGACAGCAATTAAAGTCTCCCTTGGAGAAAGGGTGAGGATAAAAAAGACAACAGATGTCTATTCTGTCCTCCCCCTTTCACCTACATAACAATCTTCCTCTTCCAGGTTCACATAGAAGACATGGAAACATATTATTTTTACCTCCAGGGTAATCTGCATGATTCTAATGCTAGCTGCTAATGGCAAGATGAAAGTTGAAAGGAATTTACTCACAGTAGTCCAAAAGAATTATTCCTGAAACAGCAGCGAAGGAGTTCAAATAATGAAGAAAATGTTGAATTGGCCTGAAGGATTATGCTGTAGGTACATTTGGGGATATGACTCACAAAATGGCTGAAATAACACTGAGACTTTGGGTTCTTTTAAAATCTTTTTTGAGTTATTTCATAGTAGCTATATGCATTCTAACAGAAAATCAGCAAATGGTAGCACACAGGAAGCAATAGAGGATACAATACAGAAAATTATATCAGCAATTCTATATGTAAATAGCAAGTAGCAGCTTTGAAGGCACAGCATAGAGGTTTTCTATGTGGCATGAAGTCCTAGGAGGATCAGTTGTCTGAACTACATGCATTTCCTTTTCTCTCAGGTGGAAATCTGTATAGAAACATTATATTCTTTGCAATTTACCTTGCTTTCTTGTTAAATGAAATGATTTTTTTTCTTCAGCAAATGTACCCTTTGATTTGTTCTGATAAAAAGGAAACACTAGATAGGAGCTTGAGAATTTCAGTTTTGAATTGTTCCTATCCCAAAGTGGGTCTTGAATCTGGGTGTAGCATTCACAGATGGATGTTTAAGGTGAGCCCAGGCTACACAAATTTCATGGGGGAGAGGAGGAGAGAGGGAAAGGGAGAGGAGGGAGAAGTGTCCAGTGGCTGACATTAGAGGAAAGACTGATAGGTAAGGTAGAACTTAAATTAGGTCTTGATTTAAGGATTATGATTTAGAAAGTTTAAAGATGTGGGGAGGGCATTCAGGGGGAGAGAATGGTACAAAAGTATGCCAGCAAAGGTGCAAAACCATCAATCAGTATGGATTAGAGGGAATTAGTGAGGTGATTAACTTGGTTGGGAGAAATATGGGCTGGATATATAGGATGGAATACACTTTGAGCCCCAAACTAAATTTAGTACTAGGAATGAATTATCTAAAAGTTCTGGTTTAGAATAATCACCCTACATTCTATTCTGAATAAGAATTAAAGTGAATGTAAAGTTAGAACAAGTTAGACTATTTCATTTTCATCTTCCTGATAGAATGTCTTTCTTCGATTTTCTCCTCTAAGAGTTTACTTCATTAACTTTTGTTAAGAGACAGTACCAGTTTTCCTATCTGATTAGGTTGTGCTTAGAAAGAGTACAAGGATATATTTATGACCATTTATAGAAAACTCTAGATTTAGGTTCCAATAAAATGGAACTTCTAGATTGACTGTTCCTCTAAAAGGGTTAAATTCTTGCTTATCCATCCTGTTTGATCCTTAATATGCTAGGTTCTATATAAAGTCTCTGTCCTCTAAAGAAGCATGTTGAATGTCTTTTGAACATAGTATGCACATAGCATCTATCCCATTCTCTTATACCTGGCTATGTTTTGCCATGTATTAAAAAAACCCCACTTTTCTCCTTTAAAAAATCCTCAAACAGTTTCTTCCTTTGCTAATGAGCAAAATAATTTGTTGTACTTGTTAAGGATGGGGAAACAGCTTGCCTGCCTCATTTACTTCTCCTCCTAAAGACCTAGGACTTTGACTGATCCTGAGGCCCTCCAGAGAGCTAGCCTAGACATTACATAAAATAGCTCTTAGCTCTTTTTTGGAATCATTCTTGTTTGTAACTTTGCAACTTTTAAAATGGTTGTTGTGTTTTCCATTTACATTCTTGTCATTGTGTATGTTGTTCTCTTGCCTTTATTCCATTTTGCATGCTTCTCTGTATTTATCATATTTATTTTTTCCATAGCACAGTAATATTATCATAATTTGTTTAGCCATGACTTATTTAATGAGCATCTACTTTTTTCAGTTCTTTGCTACTTCAAAAAAGTGCTATTTTGTTTTACGTAAAATTTTTATTTTTATCAATGAGAAAAGTATAAGCCTATTAGTTATATCTCTGGGTGTACATATTTTTGTCAATTGATTTGCATAATTACAAAATTATATCCAGAATAATCATACAAATTTACAAATCCATAGATATATTGATATGTCTATTTTTCCAGAATTGCACATTGACTATTCTCATCTTTTATTATCTTTACAGATTTGCTGAGTGTAAGTTAAAACATGAGTTGCTTTGACTTAAATTTCTCTTATTATTACTGATCTAGAAGACTTTCATATCATTATTAATTCTTTTCAGTTCTTCTTTTGAGAATTATTTGTTTATAGACTTTGACCATTTTTCTATGAGGCAATGACTTTTAGTCTTATAAAGAATATCCCAAAAGCCTTAGCGTAGTTTTAAGCTTTAATAACTATTATTTGTCTACAGATCTTGGGTATCAAACTTTATTCAAAAAATTTGATGCAAAAAATCTCCCCAAAAATGCTTCCTTTATTATCATAGACATGTGAATTTTATTTGTACAGAAGCTTTTCAATTTTACATAGTGAAAATTATCTATTTTACCATTTGTAATTGCCTGTATCTTTTATTTAGAATGTACCCTCTACATTTTAGCTGTGAAAAGTATATCATCTGCTTCTCTTTTAATTTTTTATGGTATGGTCTTTAATATTCAGGTCAGATATTTACTTAGAATTTATTGTGGAATATGGCATAAGATGCTGATGTAAACCTAATTTCTGCTAAATTCCTTTACATTTTTTCCTAGCAATTTTTAATCAAATTGGGAGTTGCTTTATAAATTTAAGGTCTGATAACACTCCTCTACCTTCCTTCCTAATTTTTTTGGGGGGGAATACATAACACACATTTATTAAGGACTTGGACGAAGGTATCCACAAAGTACTTTAGGAGCAAAGTCCTGAGAATTAGAAACACAAGCAACAGGGAAATGAAGAATGGTAGATTTGGTCCTGTCCCTAAAACATAGATTTGGTTCTCTCCCTAAAACAGAGGCCTAGAAGGAATTCATTAAAGGGAAAATGCTTTATGACTCTTTTTTATTTATTCCTTCTCCCCCCTCCCCCCAATCTCAAACATATCCTGGCCTCTCTGCTTCTTCCCAGTTCCTTCTACCTATAAATCTAAAACAAAAGAAACAAAACTCTTTATGAATAAGTATGCAAATAAGGAAAATAAATTCTCACATGGCAGAAATATATCTTATTATTTTTCATCTTCAGTCAATAATTTCTAAGTCAGGAAGTGGGTAGAAACTCCATCTTCAATAATCTGGAATCTTACTGATAATTACATTGGTCAGAACTCTTAAGTTTTTCAAAGATATTTTCGTTTACACTGTCATTACTATATAAATTATTTTTCATATTTTGTCATTTATTCTGCATTAATCTATGTAAGTCTTCCGAAGACTTACTGAGTAGACAAGCTAAACTAGATTAAAGGTAACTGGTAAGCTTCAAACTTGTTAGTGATTTAGGGGTGTCTACCTCAAGTATGTGAAGACTTCCACCAGAGGAATGGGTAGATGACAACAATCTGTTTGAATGGTTATGAAGGCTGTGCTGAGAACTTGATCAGACATTGAAGACAAATTGTTAAGGACCACACCTAAGTGTGAAAGCCCTCACAGCTATGAATCATAACACACTTGAAGGAATTGCAAATCAGTATTGATACAGATGTTGCTTGTGAATTGGGAATGAAATAAATAAGAGGGAAGAGGAGAAAGGTCAGAGAATGCAAATGCCTCTCAGTTTCCTTGTATTGTTGTTATCCTTTCACATGAAGGGATCTATTCTGCTGGTCAGAATTAGATCCCCAGCAGCCACTAGCAGGTGGCTCTCAAAACAAATGGAGCCCAATTCGGGGCAAAAAACCCCAAAAAAAAAACAAAACAAAACAAACAAACAAAAACCCCACAACAAGGAAGCAGCAGTGCTGGAGAACTGTTCATAAGTAGGAATCTCCCAGGAGAGTTCCTTTGGTAATCAGCAAGAAAGGAAAGGGAGAAGAGACTTGGTAAGACTTTTTGCTGTTTTTTGTTTTATGGGTACTCTTTTTGTTTTATGGGTACTCTCAGCATGGTCAGTAAGTTTGTCCAATTTTGTGAAGCAATTGTTATCTGAGTCTTCATGTTGAGGAATGCAAACAGCACTATCAGAGTCTTTTCTGTCCTATTCCTCTGGATAATTGCAGGGTGAGACACTATAGCAGCTATTAAATCTTGTGGAATGTAATTTCACAATTACATCACACATGGAGGCAAACTTTCTGATAAAGAGAGAGGTAGTATTGTAGTCAGAGTAGGCATTTTTTGTAAGTCTCTCATAAATCTCCTGGCTCGGCCCTTTGATGTGCTAGTCCATTTTAATTACTCTGACTGAAAAAGTCTTATCTGGTTTCTTCTCCCTTTCCTTCCCAGCGTGTTACCAAAAGAATTCTCTTGGGAGGATCCTACTTGCGAACAGCTCTCCAGAACTGCTACTTCTTTGTTTCTTGTGTTTTTTGTGCCCCATGTTGGGCACCATTTGTTACAGGAGCCAACTGCTAGTAGCTGCTGGGGATCTAATTCTGTCCAGCAGAATAGATCCCTTCATGTGAGAGATGATGTATAGGTCTTGAATTCCTCTCTGTTGTTGCTAGTATCATCATTGCAAATCAGTTTCTGCAGTCCTCAATCTAGTTTAGGGAGTCCTATAGTTTGGCTGAAGCAGCTTTTGCCTGTTGTCACTATTCTCTCAGAAACCCTTTTTCCTTTTATTTGTTTTTTTTTATTCATATTTTATTGATGTTCTTTACCTTTTTTTAAACACCATAGTCACTTTCTGACAATTCTACTTCATATATCCATGACAAACAAATCAATACATTAATAGTATCTAATTATGTATGCTTCATTTTGTACCTATATCCTGTCACTTCTGTCATGAAAGTCAAGAGGCACCCTTTCTGCAAGTCCTCTGATATTTATGATTGGGGGGGGTTAATTAGCTGATTTGAATTTTTCCCAATTACTTGTAAAAGCAATTATTTATCATTCATTTTAAAAGTTTTTGAGTTCCAATTTTCCTCCCTCCTTCCCTTTCCTTTCCCCTAATTGAAAAGGCAAGTAATTTGATAAAAGTTATATGTTAAAATAATGAAAAACATATTTCCATATTAGTCATAGTGTGAAAAAATACAGACTTAAAAAAAACCTCCAAGAAAAATAAAGTAAAAACATATCATTTGATTTGCATTCTGAGTCTATCAGTTTTTTCTTTGGTGGAAAACATTTTTCATCCTAAGTCAGAATTATCTTGGATCATTGTATTGCTGAGAATAGCTAAGTTATTCACAGTTGATCATTGCATAATTTGCTGTTATTATGTACAATGTGTACTGTGTACAATCTTCTGGTTTTGATAATTTCACTTTGCATCAAATCATATAAATTTTTCCAGGTTTTTCTGAGAGCATCTTGCTCATCATTTTTTATGGTACAATAATATTCCACCATAATTGTATATCACAACTTGTTCAGCCATTCTTCAATTGATGTGTATCCATTCAATTTCAAATTGTACTACAAAAAAGAACTGCTATGAATATTTTTGTTCATATAGGTCCTTTTTTCTTTTTTATATTGTTTTTCTTTGGGATACAGACCTAAATAGTGGTATTGCTAGATCAAAGAGTATGCAGTTTAATTATCTTTTCATCATAATTCCAAATTGTTTTCCAGAATGGTTGAATCAGTCCATAACTCCACCAACACTGCTTTTAGTATCCCAAGTTTCCCATAATCCCTCCAACATCTACTATTTTTCTTTTCTGTTGCATTAGCCAATAGATATGAGGTGATAACTCTAGAATTGTTTTAATTTGCAATTATATAATAAATAATAATTTGACATTTTAACATTATACATTATGTAGTTATACAAAACATTTTTATAATACTCATGTTGTGAAAGAAAACAGAGACCAAAGACCTTCAAGAAAAATAAAATCTAAAAAGAAAGATGCTTCAATCTGGATTCAGACATCAGTTCTTTGGGGACAAATAGCATTTTTGATCACAAGTCCTTTAGAGTTGTATTGAATTATTATATTGCTGAAAATAGTCATTTACAACTGACCATCTTACAATATTGCTGTCACTTTGAACATAATACATTTTACTTTGTGTCACCTCATGTAAGTCTTTCCAGGTTTTTCTAAGAGCATTTTCATGATTTCTTACAGCACAATAGTATTCATTCATAATTAAACACTAAGTTTGTTCATACATTCCCAATTATTGGACATCCTTCCAATTTTCAATTCTTTGTCCCCAGAAAAGAATTGCTATAAATGTTTCAATAGATATATGCCCTTTTCCTTTTAAGAAAAATCTCTTTTGGGATACAGACCTAGTAGTGGTATGGCTAGGTCAAACCACACGCATGGTTTTGTAACCCTTTGGACATAGTTCCAAATTGCTCTACAGACTGGTTAAATCAGTTGGCAACTCCAACAACAATGTATTTTCTCATCTTCCTCACATTCCCTCCAGCATTGGTGATTTTCTGTTTCTATCCTATTAGTAAATATAATAGGTATGGGATAGTATCTCAGAATTTTTAAAATTTGCATTTTTCCATTCAGTAGTGAGTTAGAGCATTTTTATATGATTTCAGATATCTTTGATGACTTCATCTGAAAACTGTTCATAACTTTTGATCATTTATCAGTTGGTAAATGACTGGGATTTTTTTTTTCGCCTCTTTATATAAGATATTTATTCCATTTTATCTCTCCTTTCCCTTTCTCCCAGTACATTCTGCTCCCCCCCATTAATGTGATTTTTAAAAAAGATATATAATCCCTTCACAATTTACTCACACCTGTGCACTCTCTCTCTCTTTTACACTCTCTCTTGCTTTCTCCCTCTCTCTTGCTCTCTCTCTCTCCCTCTCTCATTCTGTGTATGTGTGTGTATATATATATGTATATGTATGTATATATATATGTATATATATATATATATATATATATATATATATATATATATATATATATATATATATATATATATACACCCTTCTAAGTGCCCTAATATTGAGAAAGTTCATTTGAATTACAAGTATCATTTTCCTATATTGGAATGTTAAACAGTTTAGCCTTCTTAAGGCCCTTATGGTTTCCTTTTCCTGTTTACCTTTTTATGCTTCTCTGGAGGCTTGTATGTGAAAGTCAGATTTCCTATTCAGCTCTGGTCTTTTCATCAAAAATGCATGAAAGTCCTCTATTTCATAGAATTTCCATTTTCCCCCCTGAAGGATTATATTTAGTTTTTCCAGGTAGGTGATTCTTGGTTATAATCCTTGTTCCTTTGCTTTCTGGAATATCATATTTCAAAACTCCTCCCCCTACCCACCCAGATCCTTTAAGGTAGAAACAGCTAAGTCTTATCCTCACAGTAACTCCACAATACTTGATTTTTTTTTTCCTTGCCTGATTGCAACATTTTCTTTTTGACCTGGGAGCTTTGGAATTTTATAGGAGTTTTAATTTGGGGAATCTCATTCAGGATGTGATTGGTAGATTTTCCCCCTTTCTATTTTACTCTCTGCTTCTGGAATAATAGGACAGTTTTCTTAATAATTTCTTGAAAGATGATTTCAAGGCTCTTTTTTAATCATGATTTCAGGTAGTCCAATAATTTTAAAATTATTTCTCCTGGATCATTTTTCCAGATCAATTGTTTTTCCAATGAGATAGTTCACATTGTCTTCTTTTTTCTTTTCATTTTTTGGTTAATTGTTTCTTGACTTATAAATTAATTAGCTTTCATTTGCTTAGTTTTAATTTTTAAGGAATTATTTTCTTCATCAAGTTTTTGCATTTCCACTTGTTCAGTTTTGCTTTTTAAGGCATTCTTTTCCTTATTAACATTTTGGACTTCCTTTGCCATAGTCTTTTTTTTCCTTTTTCCTTTTCTTTCTTTTAATTTATTATTTTTTATTTTTAAAATTAATTTTATAATTATAACTTTTTTTGACAGTACATATGCATGAGTAATTTTTTACATTAAAATTTGCACTCACTTCTGTTCCAAATTTTCCCCTCCTTCCCTCTACCCCCTCCCCTAGATGGCAGGCAGTCCCATACATGTTAAATATGTTATAGTATATTCTAGATACAATATATGTGTGCAGAACCAAATTTCTTGTTGCATAGGAAGAATTGGATTCAGAAGGTAAAAATAACCTGGGAAGAAAAACAAAAATGCAAACAGTTTATACTCATTTCCCAGTATTGCTTTTCTGGGTGTAGCTGATTCTGTCCATTATTGATCAATTGGAACTGAATTAGATCTTCTTTTTGTTGAAGATATCCACTTCTATCAAAATACATCCTCATACAGTATTGTTGTTGAAGTGTATAATGATCTCTTGGTTCTGCTCATTTCACTCAGCATCAGTTCATGCAAGTCTCTCCAAGCCTCTCTGTATTCTTCCTGCTGGTCATTTCACAGAACAATAATATTCCATAACATTCATATACCACAATTTACCCAACCATTCTCCAATCGATGGGCATCCACTCATTTTCTAGTTTCTAGCCACTACAAAGAGGGCTGCCACAAACATTTTGGCACATACAGGCCCCTTTCCCTTCTTTAGTATTTGTTTGGGATATAAGCCCAGTAGTAGCACATAGTCTCCTTTTTAAAGATGTTATTTTTTTCAGTATTTTTTGTGTCTTCTTTACTAGGCTGTTAATTCATTTTTCAAAACTTTTTTGCATCGCTCTCATTTCTCTTCTCAATTTTCCTTTACCTCTCTTGATTTTCAAAATTTTTATGAGCTTTTCCATGGCTTTAGATCAATTCATTTTTTTTTTCTTGAATGCTTTAAGTGTAGGAGTTTTGACTTTATTATCTTCTTTTGAATATGTGTTTGATCTTCTCAGTCATCATAGTAACTTTCTATGGTCATAATTATTTTTTCTGTTTTCTCATTTCCCCATCCTATTAGTTCACTTTTATCTCTTTGTTAAATGTCAAGGCTCCGTTTTCAGAGTGGGAGGTGCACTGTCCCAAGATTCTGAGATTTTGTGCAGATTTGTTACAGATACTTCTAGATACCTGTGACTTTTTAGTTCTTTCAAGGTAATATGATAAGGAGAGGTGTGTTTACTACTTTCCTGGCTTTTGCTCTTGTCTGTGAGTGACCACAAGCACTCCTTCCTGCTCTGAAAATGTGAGGAGGGTCCCAGCTCCACTTTAGCCATAAGCTCTGTTATACTAGTGCTTCTCCTCACCCTGGGATTGCCACCCAGGATTTCAACCTGGATCTGAGTTTGGAAAAAGCAACAGATTCCTGCCTTAGTGCCAGCAAAGAGACCCCTTTAGTCTCCTTCTGACCAGTTCAGCTTCCTTATATCTGGGTTAAGAGCTCTGGAAACAGCTGCTGCCCCTCTGATTCAGTGGCTTCCAAGTCCTGCTCCTTTTTTGCTGGTATGGAGAATGTTGGATTGTGCTCCATTCTGACTCAGGTGCAACAGACCTTTCCTGATAGACTTCTAAGTTGTCTTTTGTGTCTGTGGGCTAAGAGGTCTGCCATTGATTGAGTTGCCTCAAGGCCTGCTCTTGGTTTGCTGAGGCACAGTCTGCACTAGTACATTTTACTCTCACCCGGACTTTTCCTACCAATCTTCTAAGTTATCTTGGGCTGGAATATTCTTCCACTTTCTTATTTTTGTGTGTTCTGATACTCTAGAATTTTTTAGAGTCATTATTTTAAAGTATTTGGAGAGACTTGGGGAAGAGTTCAGGTGAATCTGTCTTTATTCCACCATTTTGGCTTCATTCCTCAGAGGATGTTTTTCAAATGACCATAAATAGCTTTGTTTTTTTCTTCTGAAAACTAATGTTCATATCCTTTGACCATTTATCAATTGAGGAATGATTTGTATTCTAATAAATTTGATTCAGTTCTCTATATATTTGAGAAAAGAGAAACATGTTGCAATTTATTTTCGAATTATGATTGCTGTACATTTCCCTTCATCCTTTTCCTCCTTTTCCAATCCTGTTTATTTTTTCTCTCTTTTCCCCTTTATGCTTATGCTTTTTAAGTGATGAGAGAAAAGGAAAGGGGGAACCCCATTGGTCGGTGCAAAGATAGTAAGATAATCCCATGAGGCGCAGTGTCCCCTGTAAATGAATTTATAGGCTTGAAAACCTAGATTGATAAATAAAAGGTTTATTGTAGAAATTTGGAAGTAAAGTTCAGTTAGAAAGATGCCAGGGCCAAAGGTGGCTGCTGGGCATGGCCGGAAGGATACCATGTTTTGGGGGGAAGGGCTCCTGCAAAGAGAGAGCTCCAGCTTGGCTCTTTTATACCTAAAAGATTGTGGGCAGTACCCCCAAATTCATGGTGGGCTTTTCAAATAAGGAAGAAACTGTTTGTGGGAGCTGAGAAAAGCTGAGCAGGTAGTGGGGGCTGGGCCTGGATATTCAAAAAGGTGCTTTTTGACCAGGATTTGTGAATCAAGGTCAGCCATGGGGGTTGGGAAATCAGAAAGGAATCTTAAAGAGACCTCAACCCCTATCATAAGGAATTATTTTTCTTTAGAGTTCTTGTACTTCTTTTTCCATTTGGCCAATTTTGCTTTTTGAGTCACCCTTCTCTTCAGTGAATTTTTGTACCTTTTCCATTTAGCTAATTATTTTTTGGATTTTCATTGGATTTTTATCTTATTTTACCATTTGGCCTGTTATTTTTACAATGTTATTTTCTTCATTTTTTGTGTGTACCTTACTCTCATTTCTTTTCCCAATTTTTCTTTTACTTCTCTTATTTGATTTTTAAAATCCATTTTGAGTTCTTCCAGGGAGGGAGGGAAGTCTGAGACTAATTCATATTTTTCTTGGAAGTTTTGGATATAGCTGTTTTCATTTTGCTATCTTCTTGTCAGTTCATTTTTTGATCTTTCCTTTTGCCATAGTAACTTTCTATGATCAGATTCTTTTTCATTTATTTGTTTGCTCATTTTCCCAGCCTATTTCTAGACTTTTAATTTTATGTTAAAGTTGCTCACAGGGCATAGAAGAATCTTGATTCTGGTTTTTCCTACTTCCATTTTCAGAGCTAGTCCTGGGAGTTGGTACTTTTCAGTTTTTTCAAAGTGGTATGACCTAAGGAGGGATGTGAGATCACTAGTCTCTGGCTTGTGCTTTGATGTGTAAGGTAACACACATACACTCTTGCTGTGTGACTCTGGGCAAGTTACTTAACCCCAATTGCCTCAGATAAACAAACAAACAAACAAAAACAAGAAAGAAGATTATGTGATGAGCAACTATGATAGACGGGCTCTTTTCAACAATGAGGTGATTCAGGCTAATTCTAATAGACTTGTGATAGAAAGAGGCATCTGCACCCAAAGAGAGACCTTGAGGACTGAGTGTGGATCACAACATAATTTTTTCACCTTTTCATTGTTGTTTGCTTGTTTTTTTCCTCTCATTTTTTTCCCTTTTTGATCTAATTTTTTTTTTTTTTTTTTTTTTTTTGGTGCAGCATGATAAATGTGGATATACGTTTAGAAGAACTACACATTTAACCTATATTGTATTACTTGTTATCTAAGGGAGGGGAACATGGAGGGAAGGAGAAAAATATAGAACATAAGGTTTTCCAAGGACTAAAAACTATCTTTGGATGTATTTTGAAAAAAAAAAAGAAAGAAAGAACCAGGCTTTGATAAAACCCATTGGGAGTCACCTGGAGCTACTTGACTGTACTTTTAAACCCAAAACACTCTGGCTCTCACTGATTGGCTAATAATAGATCCCAGCTTACGCCTCACTTGCTAGTTGTTTGGGTTTTGACAGCTCAGAATGTGTGTAACTATCAATTGTTTCTGTTTTGGCTCCTGAGGGTCTTCCCTTTCCAAATTAATTCTTTTGAGAAGGCAAATTAGGCCATCTTTTGCTTCAATTCTTACCAGTCCTCTAGTTATAGAATTGGTATAGCCTTAGACAAACAGAAGACATTAGCTTAAAAAGGCCAAGGTCTCCCACTATATCTGGGACATCAGCATCACCAGTCTTCTTGACCTTTGTCTTGCCCTTGATCCCCAAATGACTCTGGAAGAGTGAGGCTGAGAACTCTGCAGAGCTGTTTGTCTGAGGCTATACCCATTCTATGACTAGACAACAGGTAGGAATTGAAGTAAAAGATGGCCTAGTTTTGTTGAGGGGTGAAAGATATCCTAACAGCGATGGGATCCCCAGGCTGGTGTCACAGGTTTTTGCAAAAGAATTCACAGTCCCAATCTGCAAGCGAGGTGTTTTTGACCAAAAAAAAAAAAAGTTTTATTTTCACTGAGAAACTATTTCCTCAGTGAGCTGCTTCCCGATAAAAAAAGATAGCAAAAATTTGGATACAGAATCTTGTTTTTATGGTTTGGGGGTAGGGAGTGATTATAGGCTAATTTCCAAATCAATAAAGGGTGGTGATTGTTTCTCAGACCAAAGTGATTCCCACTGGGAGTTTCCAATTAGATAGTTTTCTCAGAGCTGGGAGATTCAGGTGGGTGAGGATCATTTTTACGAATTTCCCCAGGCTAGGTGACCTACCCTCCTCAAAGATCAGGGGACAGAGTCCTTATTACATCAGTTTGACTTCCGAAAAGAATTTTTTTATAAACTGGCATATTACCTAATCTATTTACTTTTTTGTATATGTTGGATTTACACTGGTCTAATATCTTGTGTTTCCCTAGAAACTAAGATTTTATAGTAGGATTTTATTCTTTAGGTTGTTGTGCCACAGTTTCCTTTTATTGTTCTGCCTCAGTTTCCCTAAATTGTTCTCAATTCCTTGAATTGTTCTGCCTTAATCCCCCTGGTTGTAACCTCCCTTTCCTGTTCATTAGGACTGAGATAATTAGGTATGTAGCTGGCCATTCTGACATTCCAAAAGATAAAACTCCAGATGTCCTATCTCAGATACCTAATTGGCATCCTCTATCTCTAAGTTCCAGACTTCATGTCTCTAACTGACTACCCCCCTTCACTCCCAGTTTATCAGAATTTATGGTCCTACTCCCTAACCTGTCAAAACTGGATTGAGGGTCCTTTCTTGGAAATTCTCACTCACTAGAGTTTGAACTCCACCCCCTGCCTTTGTCTTAGAGCTCTGATCTTAGAGTCACATATATAAAAACATTGAAATCTCACATTTGATGCTGATGCTAAGGCTGCTGCTGAAGCTGCTACTGCTACTGCTGAATACTTGGAGACATCAGCCCTGGGTCCAAAATGGATCCTTTGGTCCCAGAAAATCTCTCCCTCTCGGAAATTCAAATAAAATATTAAAAACTCTCTGATCTCTATCTTGCCTCAGTTTTGCCAGCCTTACAAGATAAAATTTTTAACAGGGAATTTGAGAATCATATCATTACTTGTCTTGCTTTATACTTACAGTCAATAGCCATAAAATTAAATGCTTACCATGTGCCAAGGATTATGCTAAAAAATGCAAAAAAGATCTGCCCTCAAGAAGATCATATTTTACTAAAAGAGTATAAACTATATGACATAATTCCCTCCTCAAGAGGAAGAGGGAGAACATTCTGAGCTGAGGGCATCTCTAAATGATGTGTTATTTAATTGAACTCTCAGTCGAGTGACATAGGTACTAAATTTCTATACCTTCCCTGTCTTTAGGAACTCCAAAGCACTGGATCATAAAGCATTCACCCAAACTTCAACAGGTATGAAGTAAATCCTGTATTTATGAGTATGGTGGCATGATAGATATATATCAGAAAGACTATACTGATTTTGCTTAACCTACTATGTAGATCTTAGAATCTCGGATATTTAATAGACTATAATTAAAATATTCTGGTTAAGGATCTCATTGAAAATACTATGATGTGGTCCTAGAACCCTGATTGTGTACCTCTTTAACTAGCTTGCTTTCAAAGTTTCAACCCAGATCAGAATGAATCCTGACACAGAAATAGTGCACTGAAAGATAATTGTCTAATAAGATCTTGGATGTAGTGGAAGCCTTTTGGATTCTGGTCAAAGCATGTGTGTACCAGGTACTATGGTCATTTACCACTAAGATTCTATTCATGCCTTTTTTTTTTATCCAGAGACAAGATGGTTACACATAATGAACTTCAAGAACTTGCGGCTATTTATTCTTTACAGGTAAGAAGCTTGAATTGGTAGCACTTCTGGTTGAACATACCAGACATTTCTTGTATGCCTCTAACTTAAGCCAGTAGTACTTGCTTCCATAAGACCCAAAGTTTCATCTTCATATAGATGTCTAAAATCACTGTTATATGTTCCCCTAATCATAGATCAATACTTTGGAAGTAGCATTGATTATTTTCTGTAATTTGTGGAAGATTGCTAAGCATACTCAATTGCAAAGCTCTAATTGTTGTTTCTGTCTCATAATTGAGAACTTAGTGGAC
Organism: Sminthopsis crassicaudata; assembly: GCF_048593235.1. Classification (NCBI taxonomy): domain Eukaryota; kingdom Metazoa; phylum Chordata; class Mammalia; order Dasyuromorphia; family Dasyuridae; genus Sminthopsis; species Sminthopsis crassicaudata. The sequence goes on along the minus strand of NC_133619.1, from coordinate 502,312,222 downwards.
ATTTAATTTACTCTTCTGTTGTGGTCACTATCACTGCTCAAAGATATTTATTCTGCAACTGAGTTTGTGGCCATTGATCTGTGCAGATGATCAAAGTCACCACTATATCTTCATAGTCATGGATCAGTAGATTTTAAGCATTACCGATTCCTTTCTTAGGCTTTTTTTTGTAGAACTAGTTGTCTTTTGCACTTGTTGTCACTGCTTCAGCATTAGTATTCTCAGAGACATGAAACTGGTTCTCTCTTGGCCAATATCACTGCTAAAAGATTTTTCTTCTGGAATGTGGCTTGCTAGTTATCAATGATCAATTTTGGGGAAGGTAGTTGATTCAAGGATACATTTACTTTCATTGATAACATAATTTTTGGAGAGAAATTCTGAATTCTTGGCTCCACGTTATTGTATAAAGCAACCTTGTTCCCTGAATCTCATATTTTTATCACCTCCTCAAGAAGATCACAATGACTTCATATGCCCAGGGACTACAAGCTAGGATTTCTGAACCTATGTTAGCTCTCTTCAGATCATAATATATGTTGAACTCATAATAGACTAAATCTACTCACTTTCGACTATCCTATCCAACTTAGAGTTTTTCAGGATATGGATCAGCTAATTATTGTTCATAGACACTTGGAATTGAGGTCCATATAATCTTAGAACTTATTAATACTGATCTATTATAAAGAATCAGAAGTTTGGGAATGGGGAAATGTGCCTTACCATCAGAAAGTCCTATATTGGCAAAAGCAATAAATTTCTAGTTGTTATAGCTCTCCTAACTAGGCTGGTATATATGTAACACAAAGTATGGATGTATGTATGGGACAGTGATTCCTAAGAGATTCCCATAGAAGAGATGTGATTGGCCTTCCTTTCCCATCTATTTTTGGTAATTATCAGACTTTCTAGAGTAGGAATTCTTGGCCTTTTTTGTACTCCGTGAAACTTATGGATTCCTCAGAATGATGCTTTTAAATACAAGCAATAAAATGCATTGGATTACAAAGGATTATATTGAAATAGTTATCTATCTATCTATCTATCTATCTATCTATCTATCTATCTATCTATCTATCTATTTATTTTAAAAGAAAGCTTTTGGAGCCTAGGTTAAGAACTTCTTAATTTAAAAGCTTTTCATTAATCTTTAACAGTATCCAACAAAACTGAGAAATGTCTTAAAACCTTGCCAATCTTTTGGGAAAAGCCAGTCAATAGGTATTCATATTTTTAGCATCAGTCATTTCCTAATATGATATTAGATAACTTAGTTGGCAGAACTTAGCCATTGACCAATAGCTTCTAGCGATCATAATATTTTCGGTCATTTTTTCCTTGTGCCTTCCAATGTCTTCTCGAATCTAATGAGATCTTCTTTATAAACAAACATCTGATGAAAGTGACAGGGACCCTTGCAGTCCCTTGGGACTAATGTTCAAATTGAACTCTATCAGATACATCAAAGCCATCTTTTCCTTGTAATCTTCTGCTATGAAAGTCTGAATGTATCCACTTTGCAAGTTTAAAACAGAAGGAATTGCTAACTGCCCAATAGGTAACTCAGTTTATCCTGAAGGAATGTTCTAGTATACAGGTTCATTTTAGTTGTCTTATTCAAGGTCTGATAATCCACATATATCTTAACCTTCCTATTACACATTTGAATCTTTTCCTGCCACTGTCAGCAGACACATCAGCTATAGGATGATAACTGTGAATATTCCTACAGGTGGTTCTTGAGGACCCCCATTGTAGAGAGAATAATTTTCTAAGACCATTTTCTTAAAAAGACTACTTGGACACATCTTACATCTGGTCAAATCAATCAGGCATTAATAAATGTTTTCTACATACTATGTACTGTACACCATGTTAGATGCTAGGACTACAAAGATGAAGTAAAACTAATTCCTGTCCTCAATAGTTTATATTATTCTGAAGAAATGTATCATTAATCAGGTAAAAATTTGCATATGATAATATAAGAAGGAAAGAGCAAATAGTTACAACTACAGGAAAAGTTTTCCTTTGGACATGGTACATGAGTTGAGCTACAGAGCTCAGAAAGGAGCACATTCCAAGCATGAGGGTAAAATTTCAAGGTCAGTGGCATGGGCAGGAGTGGGAGGGGAGGGGAGAAGGAAGGGAGGAATGGAATGCTGACATTGGAAAGCAGAAAGTATTTCACTTTAACCAAAAATAGTATTTGTTAAGGGAAGTAATGTATAATAAACCTAGAAAGGCAGGCCAGAGCCATATTGTGAAGGGTTTCAATATTTATCTGAGAAGTTTGTATTTTTTCCTAGAGGCAATAGAAGCCAATGAAGTCTCCTCAGAAGGGGAATAACATGGTCACTCTTATCATTTTCACATATATCATACTCTCCCTGTCTCATCCCATTGAGCCTTCCCTTCTAATAAAGAAAAAAAGTTGATAAAAATTCACACATTGATGAAGTTTGAGATAATATTTGACATTCTATACTCAAAGCTCTATTATCATCTCTGTAGTGAAAGGGGAGAGGTGCATTTTCTGTAAACTCTTCTCAAGAGCCAGACTTGATCATTATATATACTTGGCATTCGGTTTTGTTTTTATTATTTTAGTCATTGTTTTTCTGATTCAGCTTACTTCATTGATAGATGTTAGAGGATAGATTACAAAGGGAAAGAGACTGAAACCTGGGAGCCTAATTAGGGCTTTTAATAGTGAAGATTTAGGGTTTGTGGTGGTGAGGGGCTCAACTTGGGTTATGATTATGTGTATAGAAATAAAAAGACAAATGTAAGAAATTTGGAGGTAAATTAACAAGGTTCGGAAACCATATGGATATGGGAGATAAGGAACATAAAAATGGACCAGATGTCAAAAGTGAGAGAAAGAAACATTGATGATAATTCCAAGGTTTTAGATTGGAGTGATTAGAAGAATAATATAGTCTTTGATAGAAATACAGTAGTTTGAAGGAGGGGGATGGTGGATTTAGATGGGAAGATAAAGAATAATTTTGAACATATTAAGTTTCAGACATTATCAAAACATCCAGGTGTAGGTATAGAGATGAAGAAGGCCTAGGTGTCAGAAGAGGAAATCAGGTTTGGGCATGAGCATCTGGAGATTATTTACATAAAGATAACTGAACCCATGGGAGCTTATGAGTTCAACAAGAAAGAACATATAGAGAAAGAAGGGGGCGCAAGACAGAAATTTGGAGAATATCCAAAGGACAGAACATGGATGATGAACCAGGAAAAAATGATTTTAAAGAAAAGTCAAAAAGGAATGAGAAAATACTGTCACAAAATCCAAGGGGAGAAAGTATTCCTCTAGAACTAGCTGTCAACTGATTCATGCTATAGATAGGTCAAAGGAGGATAAAGACTAAGAATAGGGCATTAGATTGAACAATTAAATGGAAACAATTGTTTTAATTGTTGAGGTCAAAGGCCAGACTTACAAAAAACTGGAATGTGGTGGGAGAGAAAGTGGAGGGGAAAAAGTATAAATGACATTTCCTAGAAGTTTGGTTTTAAGAGGTAGGAGAGACAGGACCAATGGAGTGACAAATGTTAAATGAAGTTTAACACTAGAAGCACTGCAATTTAAGAATACTTCAAAGGACCAAGTTGGGTCAATTGCTGTAGTACAATTTTTTTGTTTTATCTTTTAATTCCATAAAGCTTTAAAAATCAAAATAGCATGAAAACTTATTTCAAAATAAAATTATAAGTTTTTTTGTGTGATTTAATGTTTCTGGGAAATTTAGATATGTTTTGGGGCAGTACAGTAAATAGGTAGGGATTAAACATTAGAAAGAGGGTAACAACTGAGGAGACAAGTTGCCAGAAGGCTTGGCAAATAATGTGAACAAGGCTTTTAGTAAAGGCTTAAAGTTTTAATTTAAAACAAGGCTTAAAGTAAAGTTTTAATGAGAACCAAGTCTTTATCAGAATTTGGAGAAAAAATAGAAACTTATTTCAAGAAGTTTTGAAATTGCAGAATAACAGAGAAGAAAAATTTTATGATGATAGCTATTTTCTCAATAAAATATGAGGCAGTATTGTAGGTCAAACTAATTCAGGCAGTGTAATGATTCAGCTTTGGGATTAGAATGCAATAAGGTACTCTTGAATTGACTATAAAATAAAATAAAAAATAAATTTATTAATAATAGTGGATTTTTAAAAATACAGTTCCTAAGGTTAAAAATATAATAAATTGGTGAAGACCACTATTTCCCTCTTTTTTTTTCCACATTCACTACAGGAATTGGTCATATTAGTTTGAAAAGGTATTCTCTAGAGGACTGTGGGAATTCTATTAAAACCTCTGATATTCCCTGCCCCCATAAGTTAGGCCCACTTATGCTTTAGGCAGCAAGGAAGTCAAAACTAATGTTGATCATGAGAACAACCCCTCTGCTCCCATAAAGGGAAAATAGTCTAGCCTGTAATAAAAAGAGGTATTACTCCTAGCATTCCTTATTCCTTAGTGGTACATTCTCCCTGGATGTTGAAAGTTCTTTGTACTACTAAAATAATGTTAAAACAACCCTAGCACACTACTGGACTTATATCCCAAAGAAATACTAAAGAATGGAAAGGGACCTGTATGTGCCAAAATGTTTGTGGCAGCCCTTTTTGTAGTGGCTAGAAACTGGAAAATGAATGGATGTCCATCAATTGGAGAAGAGGTGGGTAAATTGTGGTATATGAATGTTATGGAATATTATTGTTCTGTAAGAAATGACCAGCAGGATGAATACAGAGAGGCTTGGAGAGACTTACATCAACTGATGTTGAGTGAAATGAGCAGAACCAGAAGATCACTATACACTTCAACAACAATATTGTATGAAGATATATTCTAATTGAAGCAGATATCTTCAACATAGAGAAGATCCAATTCAGTTCCAGTTGATCAATGATGGACAGAAACAGCTACACCCAGAGAAGGAACACTGGGAAAGGAGTGTAAAATGTTTGCACTATTGTCTTTCTACCCAGATTACTTATACCTTCGGAATCCAATTCTTACCGTGCAGCAAGAAATTTGGTTTTACACACATATATTGTATCTAGGATATATTGTAACACATTTATTATATATGGGATTGCCTGTCATCTAAGGGAAAGAGTAGAAGGAGGGAGGGAAAATTTGGAAAAGTGAATACAAGGTATAATGTTGTAAAAAAAATTACCCATGCATATATACTGTCAAAAATTATAATTATAAAATTAATAAATTGAAAAAAAATAACAACCCTAGCACAAGCAACTTAATACAAATAAGAAAAAATACAAATACATTTATTAAAAATATAACAAACAATAGGTGTAATTCTCTCAGTGGGAATAATGTCATTAGAAATTTGGAGTAGATCTCATGAAAAACAACAATGATGATGAGTAGCACCAAGAACATTAGGTTATCAGGACAGAAAATAGTACCTTCAGTGCTATAACAAGTTCTTATTACAAGTCCAAGTCATTAAATCATAGACTTCCCGCATGCAGCCCATTCAAGGCCTAATACTAGGACTAGCCCTATACCAGAGCTTAAACTTTTTCTATTCATTACCCCTTTTCACCCAAGAAATTTTTTTCCCTGAGACAATTGGGGTTAAGTGACTTACCCAGGGTCACACAGCTAAGAAGTGTTAAATGTCTGAGGCCACATTTGAACTCAGGTCCTCCTGACTTCAGGGCTGGTGCTCTATCCACTGCATCACCTAGCTGCCCCAACCCAAGAAATTTTTACACAACTTCAGGTATTTAGATATATCACAAATAGATATATAAATCAAACATTTACTGAGAATAAATCATAAATTTATTTTAAAACAATTCTGTGGTATACATATAATTTTACCATTTATTAAAGATAAAAGCAAATTTACATACTAATGAAATGGATGTGTTTGTTTATTTTTACATAATTAAATTTTGGTGGAATATTTGATACTGCAAAATGTAGAGCGTCTTCAATTTTTTTTGGTGGTGATCAATATTTTGGTTTTTTTTTTTTTTTGGGCCGAGGCAATTGGGGTTAAATGACTTGAGCAGGGTCACACAGCTAGGAAGTATTAAGTGTCTCAGATTGGATTTGAACTCAGGTCCTCCTGACTTCAGGGCTGGTAATCTTTCCACTGCGCCACCTAGTTGCCCCAATATTTTGATTTTATGGTCAACAATATTATTTGTAGTTGTTAACATTTCTAAAGAGCCATTGTCCACTCTCTTCTTTTATAACTTTTTTAATAAAGCTTTCGATTTTATCTTTTAACATTGTTACAATTTTTAAAAAAAGTTTTTGGTTTTTTTTTGGCTTAAAAAACCAAAAATTATTGTTTTTTTAGAAGTATCTGACAATAATTTTGAAAGCCATAAGTCATTAAAAAATTAACAAAATCAATTCTGAGTATGTTGCTTCACATAAATATGTAGTACAAAATGGAAGAAGAATATTTAGGGTCATTTCAGAAATTTTGGAAATTCTGTCCTAATTCCAACCCACCATTTAATGATTTTTTAAAAAACTCAAGTTTTAAACCTGTATCACTTGATAACTCGGCAAATTCTTCTTAAACTTTTAATGGCAGATGACTGATTTTTTATTTTAATTGAGTATGGTTTATGAATCAACTTCATTTTTAGAATCAAAATTTGAGGGAAGTATTTCTGAAACTGTGTCTCTAATAGAAGTTTATTTTCAACAATATTATTTGTAGTTGTTAACATTTCTAAAAAGCCATTGTCCACTCTCTTCTTTTATAACTTTTTAGTAAAGTTTTTTTTTTAAGTTTTTGGTTTTTTAGTTTAAAAAACCAAAAATCATTGGTTTTTTAGAAGTATCTGACAATAATTTTGAAATCCATAAGTCATTAAAAAATTAACAAAATCAGATTTTTGCTCAACCAAAAAATTTAGACTTCACTCTCTTGAGAGCCACCTTATCTCTGCATGTAGTAATAAGCTTTTGTAAGGAGTACATGTTTTTGCAAAGGTTTGAAAATATATGACTGTACATTATTAATCAGAGAAATGCAAATTAAGACAACTCTGAGATACCACTACACACCTGTCAGATTGGCTAGAATGACAGGGAAAGATAACGCAGAATGTTGGAGAGGATGTGGGAAAATTGGGACACTGATACATTATTGGTGGAGTTGTAGAAGAATCCAGCCATTCTGGAGAGCAATTTCAAACCATGCCCCAAAGTTATCAAACTGTGCATACCCTTTGATCCAGCAGTGTTACTACTGGGCTTATATCGCAAAGAGATCTTAAAGAAGGGAAAGGGACCTGTATGTGCAAGAATGTTTGTGGCAGCCCTCTTTGTGGTGGCCAGAAACTGGAAACTACATGGATGCCCATCATTTGGAGATTGGCTGAATAAATTGTGGTCTATGAATATTATGGAATATTATTATTTTGTGAGAAATGATCAACAGGATGATTTCAGAAAGGCCTGGAGAGACTTACATGAACTGATGCTAAGTGAAATGAGCAGGACCAGGAGATCAATTCAACAACCATACTAAATGATGATCAATTCTGATGGACATGGCCATTTTCAACAATGAGATGAACCAAATCAGTTCTGATAGAGCAGTAATAAACTGAACCAGCTACACCCAGCAAAAGAACTCTAGGAGATGATTATAAACCACTACATAGAATTCCCAATCCCTTTAATTTTATCTGCCTGCATTTTTGATTTCCTTCACAGGCTAATTGTACACTATTTCAAAGTCTGATTCTTTTTGTAAAGCAAAACAACTATTTGGACATGTATACATATATTGTATTTAATTTATACTTTAACATATTGAACATGTATTGGTCAACCTGCCATCTGGGGGGGGGAAGGAGGGGAAAAATGAGAACAAAAGGTTTGGCAATTGTCAATATTGTAAAATTACCCATGCATCTATCTGGTAAATAAAAACTATTAAAATATATTAAAAAAAGAAAATATATGACTGTATATATCTTCCCCTCTTATGTGCCCTTCCAAAGAGCAATTCTTCGTGTATGCTTCCTTCATAAACATACCTTATATAAAATAAGAATTGTACCATATTAGACATATCATTTGTTTGATCTAATTGAATTGCAAACTTTGGGCTGTCCATAAACCTGGTAATAAGCTGCTGGAATTGATCATTATTAATTTCATAAATTCTTCTGGAAACATTATAAAGGAATAAAGGGATAAAGGAATTTTACAAATTTCATCCCCATACATTTTCCCATGCACTATTTCTGATATTTTAATAGCAGTAGGTAACAAGATATTTTCTATCACAGTGAGTTTTTTTTAGTTTTGCAATTAAGAAGTTTCATAAGATACAAATAATTTTTATTGAGAATAACAAATTTCTCAAAACACTTTTTAATTTGAAGATTTAAAAAGTTATTTAAAATATTCCTTTGATCTATTGCATTATGCTGAATGAATGGTATTGAGATATTTTAGTTTGTCTGGCTTCATGCTCTCTGCAGCCAAAACTTCATTACAAATTAAGCAAAGATATTTTTCCACACCATCATTATTATTAGAAGTAAATTTTTATCTTGGAGAGTCTTAGATGAACTGATGCTGAGTGAAATGAGCAGGACCAGGAGATCATTATATACTTCAACAACAATACTCTATAATGATCAATTCTGATGGACATGGCTCTCTTCAACAATGAGATGAACCAAATCAGTTCCAATAGAGCAGTAATGAACTGAACTAGTACACCCAGCGAAAGAACTCTGGGAGATGACTATGAACCACTACAGAGAATTCTGAATCCCTCTAATTTTGTCCACCTGCATTTTTTATTTCCTTCACAGGTTAATTGTCCACTATTTCAAAGTCTGATTCTTTTTGTACAGCAAAATAACTGTTTGGACATGTATACATATATTGTATTTAACTTATACTTTAACATATTTAACATGTATTGGTCAACCTGCTATCTGGAGGAAAGAGTGGGGGGGGGAGGAAGGGAAAAGTTGGAACAAAAGGTTTTGCAATTGTCAATGCTGAAAAATTACCCATGCATATATCTTGTAAATAAAAAGCTATAATAAAAAAGAAAATCTTTAGTGCAAAAGTGATTCAACATAATTTCTTTTTCTTGGCAAGTTAGCTGTACTTACAACCTGATAGCAAAGACTCTGCTGCATTGTCATCGATATTTTTACCTCTTATGTTTAAATTTAGTCACTTATCCATAACAGAAAAATATTTTGCCTAAAAATGTTTTGCTAATAATTTCTTAAATAAATACTAGCTGTAGTTTGTGAAATTACGTTTGTTTATGTTTAATTTTAAAAACTGATTTTCACACTTACATATACATACAGTAGTGTTGGTAGACAGATATTATAAAGCATTTTTGTATCTACTTGCTGCAATTATGTGTCTGTAAAAAAAGGAGATAATGGTAATTTAAAAAATCAAACATTTTAACACAATACAATCCAAAGATATACTAATTTGTTACTTACATACTGAGGAATGATGGTAGAAAAATATTGTCTTTATTTTCCATAATTAAACGATTATGTTTCTGTAAGAGCAGAATACTTTTGTATGTACAGTAAAAACACTGCAGTTTATAATATAGATAATCCTTGAATCTGAGCTGTGTTGTTTCTGGCAGTGCATGTGTAATATGACAGCATGCACAGCACAAAGTATGCATATTGTGTGTTCAGAATCAAAGCCACAAGCAGCCCTTTTTGTGGTGGCAAAGAATTAGAAAATGAGTAGATGCCCATCAACTGAGAAATGACTGAACAAGTTGTGGTATATGAAAGTAATGGAATATTATTGTTCTATAAAAATTATGAACAAACTGATTTTAGAAAGGTCTGGAAAGATTTCTAAACGAGTAGAACAAGGAATATATTGTACATAGTAACAACAAGATTGTGTGATAATCAACTATGAAAGACTCTTCTCAGTGATTCAGTGATCCAAGGTAATCCCAATAAACTTTGGTTAGAAAATGCCATCTGCATCAAGAGAGAGAACTATGGAGGCTGAATATAAATCAACACACCCTATGTTCAATTCCCCTCCACCTTTTTCTTCTCATAAGGTTCTTCTGTTTTTTCTCTCCCAACATAATTAATAAAGAAATATTTTTTAAAATGAAGGTACATGTATAACTAGAAAAAAAATCAAGACCAGTAAAATTGCATGATACAATATGATCAAGCATGCCAGAAACAACTTGGATTCATTATATGTTTGATTTTGAATTAAATTTTGGTAGTTGCAATGTTCAGAAACTTTTTACTATTGTCAAATTTTCCATGACCTCCCACATTGTTATGTGACCCCATGTGAGGTCACGATCCATAGGTTAAGAAGCTTTGCTCTATACTACCATTCACTCAGTCCTTGGTCAAAATTCATGGGATCCATAATGAGAGAAGGGAAGCAAGCATTGGCTCTTTTAGAAATCTCTACTCATTGAAGACTTCCCTTCACTTTCATTTAAGCATTCAAAATACTACCATCAGATAAAGAATCCTTTTTATGTCAGATGAATTTCAGTTCAGACCACTAAGCCAGACTGATGGCCTACACCTAAATTGTGATTAAAAAACTTTCCCCCCCATCTCTCCTACATCATCAAAAAGCCATCTGTTCCCAACAGTTACTCTTATTAGGGAAGAAATATGTACATCCCACTTGTCACCACCAGCGATCTGATACTGTTTAATATCAATTACCTAAAATCATTTAGGCAACTCCAAGGACTTCCATTTAGTCCTACTCACAGAAACCAGCATAAAAATTATGATAAACTCCCTAATATTGACTCCCAAGAACTTTAATGTCTACATCTGACAGACTCTCCTTGATAACTACCATAACTGAAACCCAACAGAGAACAATCATTTATATCTACTTGACTAATGGAATTCCTTCTCTTAATTGTCATTTCCTCCTAACTTCTGATAAAAATGAACATCACTATGTACCTGTTAAGATATATATGCCCTGGTAAAACAGTAACTTGGCTGCCAGTAGCAAGCAGCTCCTTAGTTTTTGATGCACACAATGATTCTGGTTTGTGGCTTCTAGTCCTTCTGCAATCCTGAAATTAGAAAAGTACAAGCCTTGAGTACTTTAAGTACTTAGCCCCTACTCATCTGAATAGTCTCCTCAATCTGTACAGAAAGACATGGGTGGCTCTGAATAATCAGATAGGAATTTTAAATTTTGATAGAGTAGGACCCTGGCTGTACTGATCACAGGTACCCCAATACAATTTTACCAGCATTCCTATAGATTGATCAGTATTCACTTTACCCAATGTTCCAAATTCTTTTCAGGAAAAAGTATCATCACTATCCTATCTAATATGGTAGCAAGAACCTGCTTTCTGCCATTGTTTATACAGTCACCATTGTATAGATAGGTATACATGGTCAGGATCTGGGTAGCCCCAAATTAAAATTCAAATTTTCTCAATGTATTTATCTAGCCTTATTATAGTAATCTTGACAGGGAAGGTCCAGATTTAAATGTCTGATGTCATCCAGGTAAAGTTTCATGTAAAAAAAAAAAAGTAGACTAATCTTGAAAAGTATGAAGTCATAGAGAGAGGTCAAAAATTCAATTTGCCAACCTATTTTAAAATTTTTATTTTATTTATGTGGGGTCTTATTATAGAGCTCCATATTTTAGTCACCAAAAAAAATGGACAAAAGATAACCCCATTTAGGGGCTCTAAGTAGTTCAGCTAACTCTATTAGAACAAATCCTTTTTAATCTCTTCAAGCTTTTGGAACTCTGCAACTAACAAAAATTTTAAGTTATCCCCATTAGCCCAGACCCTAATTAGCCAGATTCAAATGACTCATTAGCTTGCTGTTTAAATTTCTCTTGAAACTACCCAAGTTCTTTGGTTGTAAAAGTGTTCCCATCCTTAGATATTGGTTTGAAGGAAATCACTCCCTTGGAAGTAGTATCCTAGGAAGTAGTAATGGAATAAGTAAGCATTCAACACCAGTTCCAGTTCCTAATCTTCCTCCTCATTCCTTCTATTCTCTTACTTTATAGCTTTAATCTCAATAGGGTTTAACTTGTTCTCTAGTAATACCTCTGGGTTAGAGATTATACTTTCCATATGTAGCATATTAATCTTCAACCTTATTAGCATTGCCCTTTTCACCTGTCCAATACTAGATCTGCTTTGAAGGTAGATGATCCCTCAAGATCAAAAGTCAATTCCAGCTCTAATCCTCTAATATATGAAGATAATTTATCTTCCATTTTCCTTTTTGTAACAATGCAGCTTTTCTAAAGCAACCAATAAAAGCCAAATACTCATTTTGTACTTTCCCTTTCAAGCTCCTTAAGTGTTCACAAAGCTAACCAAGATGAATAGGACTTTCCTCTTTTTTTTCTTGCTGAGGCAAGAACCTTGCCGGGGTTCACACAGCCAAGAAGTGCCAAGTAATTGAGTTCAGATTTGAACTCAGGTCCTCCTGACTTCAGGGTTGGTGCTCTATCCACTATACCAACTAGCTGCCCAGACCTTCTTCTTTATTATACTGAAAAAGCTCCCTATGTGATCCAAACAATTCTTTGGCAATAGGATATGAAAGTTCCATATCTAACCATTCAGTCTTCGAAGGCTGCTCCCTGCCCCACCCCAGCCACCTTTCCCTACTTCAATCAAGAATTTAACCATATAGACATTGAAAAACAATCTCTGCTAACCATGCCAAATATTCTAAGACAATAAATCCAGGACAGTTCAATAATTGAGCCTCACTGTTAGAATGCAATGAAGCACTCATAAACTGACCATAAAATGCAATAGAACATTGTGAATAATAGTAGATAAAAAGGATAAAAATTCTAAAGTTAAAAAGATAATATTTTATTTAAATTTTATTCACTTTGCCTTCAAATTCATCATAGCAACTGACCATGTTAAGATTAGGAAGTCATTCCTTTTATACATCATACAGAAAGGAAGCCAAATCAATGATCATCCCAAGAACAACCTCCCTGCTCATTAAAGGAGAACCAGTTTGGGTTACATAAAACAGGTGATGCTTCTGTCACAAGAAGAGTCTTGTGCTAAGGAGAAGAATGATGGTATGAGAAGCTTGAAGAGAGAAGTTTTGGAATAGCTATTGTGAAAATGTGATAGAGATAGTGTATCCTTAGATTAGCTATTCAGAGAGTCAATTAGACAATAATTAAAGGTCCTATGATTGTATTTGATTAGCTAGGTGGCACAATAGATATAGACCTGGAGTCTGAAAGACCTAAACTTAAATCCAGCCTGTGTGAGCTTGAGCAAGTAATTTAACCCTATTTGCCTCAGTTTCCTCATCTGTAAAATAAGCTAGAGAAGGAAGTGACAAACTATTTTAGTATCTTTGGTAAGAAAGCTCCAAGTGGAGTCACAAAGAGTTGGTCATGACTGAAAAGACTGAACAGCAATGACTATTTTGGGACAATGAGGATCCAGTCAAGATTAGATAACCCAAATTTGTGGTGGATTAAATTGGTAAATTTGTGTGATTTCCTTTAGTACTATTCAGGAACACATGAATATGAGTAGTTACCCGGGCTTAGGGTTTGGCCAAGGCATAATAACAATATAAGAAAGGATAAAGTGATTGAAGGTCTCAGTGAAGATAAAGACTATGAGTAGGAGGGATGAGAAATAGGATATGGAAGAATAGGTTGTAGTGAAAAAGAGAAATTTGGGTTATAGACCATGGATTTATGATTAAGATCATGATTATTATCACCTTTATGTATATGAAGTGGGGTGCAGGTACAGGTCATGGATGGCAAAGAGGTCATGAGGAAGTTGAATGAAAAAACCAAGGTGCATCAAGGTACATTTGAGGGTATATTAAAATCTATAAAGATAAAGGCTGGAGTTAAAAAGGAAAGAAAGACTGAATTAATGAACTTTTTTGAGAAAGAAAAAATAATTTTGGAGAGACATCATGATAAATTGGCATGTACACTGGATTTGGAGTCTGAGGGTTTAAATCTCTATCTTGAGGGCAGCTAGGTGGCACAGTGGCTAGAGCACCAGTGGTAAAGTTGGGAGGACCGGAGTTCAAATTTGACCTCAGACACTTAACACTTCCTAGCTGTGTGACTCTGGGCAAGTCACTTAACCCCAATTGCCTCAGCAAACAAATAAATAAATCCCCACCTTGTTGCTTACTAATTATAAGACTTTGAGTTAAGACATTTAACCTCCCTGATTCTTTTTATTCATTTGTAGAGTTAGATCGTTGATTAATAAGGTCATAAATGTAGATATGGAAGGTATTTTGGAGGATATTTAATATATATCATATCACTCTTTGCCACCTAGTAGCAGCTGGAATTCCAACCCAAGTTTTCTAACTCAAAATACAATATTCTTTCTTCTGGTTCTCAATTTTGGTGGTAGAGTACTAACACTTTATGAGATTAGGAAAGATGCCATGTATATTATGTGCTTAAGCTAAGTAACTTTAAAAAACAGAAGATGGAAATGTATTTTTTACATGGGGATAACCACTGCAAAAATGTGGAGATGGGATGTGGAATGTTGAATGAAACATAGTAAGAGATCCAGTTTGGTTGGATTGTAGAGTGTGACAAAGGAATGATGTATAATAAGACTGAAAAAGTTGGGACCACATTATAAAGGGCTTTAAAATCCAGAAGGGAGGGTTCATAATTGATTTTATGGGCAATAGAAAGCCATTATAATTTACCAAATAGAGTAGGAATCAACAAACTATGGTTGAGGAACAAATCCTGCGCCCATATTCTTCTTGTATACCCATGATTTTTACATTTTAAAAATATGATAAAACTTCATGTCAAGGGGTAGATTTGGCTCTTGGACTGTAGTTTGCCAACTTTTGGATAAAAGGAATGACATGGCCAGATCTATCCTTTAGAAAAATCATTTTAGCAGCTGTGTTAGTTGTGGATTATAGTGGGGAAACACTCAAACAGGTGTACAGAAGACTGTTGCAGTAGTTCAAGTGAGAGGTGATAAAGGCTTGAATTAGAAAGAAGGAGATGAACATGAGGGA
Organism: Sminthopsis crassicaudata; assembly: GCF_048593235.1. NCBI lineage: Eukaryota > Metazoa > Chordata > Mammalia > Dasyuromorphia > Dasyuridae > Sminthopsis > Sminthopsis crassicaudata. The sequence continues at coordinate 502,297,123 of NC_133619.1, read as the reverse complement.
GATGAGAATTAGAAAGGACAAAATGGCAAGTTGATTGGAAACATGATGTGAGGGAGAGTGGAATCATATTACAATGCACTTAAAGTTTCTCAAGAAAGTTTCTCAAGAGTAGGTTCAGGTATTAAGAATGTGGATATCATTATTGTAATATATCTAGACCTAACCATCATTCCTAGAATTTGAGCATTGATTGGAATAAACTCTAGCCCATGAAAAAAAAAAGTGCTGAATGTGCTAATCTGAGTGACCAGAAGGATGGTAGGGCCCCTGAAAGAAATAGGGAAGTTCAGAAAAGGGTGGATTTGGGAAGAATCAGTTTTAGATGGGTTTAGTTTTGGATTCCTTATAAGATAGTCAGTTAAAAATATTTAATAGGAAGTTGGAGCTATGTGGGTAGAGTAAGACTAGGGCTATATTAATATGGAAAACTTCTGCATAGAGATGATAATTAAACCATGGGTTATGATTTCACAAAGTTTAAAAAAAGTGTCAGAAGTGAAGAGAACCCAAGATAGAATTCTGGAATATGTCCATAGATTTTCTAGAGAAAAGAAGCAAGGGTTGTTGGTATGTTCAGATACTTAGTTCCAGTTTAATATAGTACTCTGCTAATATTTTGAATAGGTTAATTAGTCCCAATCAATACACACACACATACACACATCCTGTGTGGTTTGGGTTATATTTGTCTTGTTGCTAATACCTACAACTTCCCTGGGAAACTTCAAATGCACTATAATATAGCCCCAAAATGAATAATTTCTCTCAGTCCACAGAATCCCAGCATATTACAAAACATGTTCACATAATCTGCAGTTACAGTTATAGTAGGGGACCAGATGACATGTGAAATTCACTTTCATCTGAACTGGTCAAAATGGGGTAGAATATATATGAAAAAAAGAGTTTGATATAGAAATACATTTGATTAAATAATGAAATATTAAGGAATGGAAAGAGTAAACAATGTGGAAATAAAAGGGAGAGTATGTTCAGAGCAGGTGACACACAGAACTATGAATGCGAATGGGATGACTTCACCTATCAAATGGAAAGACATTTAATTAATTAATTTAATTAATAGACAATTAATTAATTATAATATTTAAACATATATATATATATATACCAAATGCTATTGCATATAACTTTTTAAAGGAAAAATTAAATGAATTACAAGGAGAAATTTTAAAACTATAATATCAGGGGGCTTTAATTGGGAGACCCCTTTCAGAGCTAGAAAAGTAAGTGATGAAACATTATTTTCATCTTACTAACCCCCCACCAAATAAAAAAAAAGAATTTAAAAAAAGTTAAATATGATAAACCTCTGGAAATTATTGAAAGTGAATAGAAGGGATTGTTCAAATTATCAGTGATATATGGAACTTTGAATTTAGGGATTTTTTAATGAGGGAAGGTGAAAAAATACTTGATGATTTTAAAAAAATAGAAATAAAAGGGAAAACAGAAAGGAGGGTTATGCTTGTATCACTACAGATCTATAGGATGTCTCTATCTACTGACCAGTATGATTTGATGGCTTCTCCCCAATAAGAATTTCTGTTCTCAGAAGCCTCTCCTCTCAAGAAAAAAAATATATAATGGGGGAACAGAAGTGTTTTCAAGGGCATAGACAAAAGAATTTCTGCAATTAAAAAAAATCTCTATGTACTCATATAGCTTCCTCTTGCTCTTTCTTCTCCTCTATGTTACCTCTCATTAATATTCTTCCCTGTAAGGACTTATAGGAAAACAATATACTGTTATGAGTAACTGTGAGTTCCTCTCTTAGATTTTGTCCCTTATTCCTTTATATGTATTTCAGTTGCTATTTTTCTTCATTTTAGATAACTTTTATGGTGTTTATCTTAGTGGCTACCAAGGCAAGTTCTTCCAACCATTCTTTTAAATAAAATGTATTATTGATATCTTTTGTTTATATAACATTTTCATTCCAGATATATTCCTCTTCTCATAATAACCCTTCTATTATATTTTATTATGTTACTATTATATATTATTATTTTATTATATAATTTTGTATTTCTTCCCTGTGCCAAGAGCTATTAATTATAAAGCAAATAATTTTTTAGAGAAAGAAGAGAAAAAAAGTTCAGCAAAATCATCAATACATTGAAAAAATATAACATTATACGCAACATTCTCACTTTGTGTACTTCTGCAAAAGAGTCAAAGGAGGTACCTTCTCATCTCTGTGCATTGGGGTCAAAATTGTTTTTGTAATTTTGCAATATTCATTCTGGAATTGTGGCTAATAATTATAATGATCAAAGTGCTCATAATTTTCAACGTTTTCTTTACAGTATTGTTGCTATTACATAAATTGTTCTCCTGGTCCTTCTCATTTCTTGTTGTATCAGTTGATACAAATCCTTCCAGATTTCTCTGAAACCTTCTCTTTTATAATTTCTTATGAAATAATAGTATCCCATTACTTTCATATAAAATAATTTTTTCATCCATTGTCTAAATGATAGGCACCCCCTCAGTTTCTAGTGAGTTTTTTTGTTGTTTTTGTTTTGCCACTACAGAGTTGCTATACAGCTCTTTTTGTGATGGCAAAGAATTAGAAATTGAGGGAATGCCCTTTAATTGGGGAATAGATAAACAAGTTGTGACATATGAATATAATGGAATACCTATTGTGCTTTAAGAAATAATGAGCAGAAGGACATGAGAAAAACTTGGAAAGACATACATAAACTGATACAAACTGAACAGAACCAGGAGAACAGTGTACACAGTAACAGTAACATTGTACAGATGATCAATTTTGATAGACTTAGTTTCCCTCAGCAATGCAATGGTAAAAGAAAGTTCCAAAAGACCCATGATGGAAGATATCATCCATATTCAGAAAGAATTATGGAGTTTGAATGCAGAAGGAAGAATAGTATTTTTACTTTTTTATGTTTTTTCTTTCTCATAGTTTTCCCTTTTTGTTCTGATTCTTCATTTACAACATGACTAATATGGAAAGATGTTTAAAATAATTGTATATGTGTAAACTATATCAATATCAGTCTTGCCATCTTGGGGTGGGAAAGGAAGACAAAAATGGAACTCAAAATCTTATAAAAAATGAATGTAGAAAACTATCTTTACATATAATTGGGAAAATAAAATAATGTTTTAAAAAAGAGCTATCATAAAGCTTTTTGTAAATATGAGTTCTTTCCCTTTGCCTTTTATCTCTTTTGGGAACAATCTGTTAATGCACCTGTTTTTCCACACTTGTGTTAACAGCTTTTATTTTTCTTTTCTGCTAACTTTATCAAACTGATACATATAAGGTGAAATCTCAAATATGTCTTAATTTGCCTCTCTCTAACTATTAGTGATCTAAGCTTTTTTTCTTCAAACAGTAATTTAAAATGTTTTTGAATTCTAAATTCTTTCCTTGCCTACTGTACTTCCCCATTCTTTAAGAAGACAAACAATATGATATCAATAATACCTTCAAAGTCATGCAAAGCATATTTACATATTAATCCTTAAAAAATTTAAAAGTTTGAAGCATAAAGAATGTGAAAAAAGTATGCACTTAAGAGTTCATCAGATTGCTTTCTGGAGATGGATAGCATTTTTCATCATGGTTCCTTTGGAATCATCTTGGATCATTATCTTGATCAGATTAGCTAAATCATTCATAATTGATCATCATAATATTGCTGTTACTATGTAAATATTCTCTTGGTTCTTTGATCACTTTACATCAATTCATATGATGAGTCTTTCCAGATTTTTATAGAATCATCCTGCTTGTAGTTTTTTATAGACAATAATATTCTATTACAGTAATATATCACAACTTGTCTAACCATTTCCCAATTGATGAGCATCTTCTAAATTTCCATTTCTTAGCAATTGTAAAAAATTGTATATAGAGGTCCTTTCCCCTTTTCTCTAGTCTTTTTGGGATACAAACTTATTTGAGCTATTGCACAGTTTTATAGGTCTTTGGTCATAGCTCCAAATTGTTCTCCAGAATAGCTCGATCAGTTCATAACTTCACCAACATATATTACTGTTCATACTTTTCCACATCCCTCCAAGTATTTATCATTTTCCTTTTGTGTCATGTTAACCAATATGAGGCACTTGCTCAATGTTTTAAATTGCATTTCTTTAATCAATAGTGATTTAGAGCATTTTTATGTGACTATTGGTAGCTCTGATTTCTCTCACTGAAAAATGACTATTCAGATCCTCTGACTATCAATAGTTCTTATAAAACTAAATCTTTTCCTTACATATCTTGGAAATGATACTTTTAATAGTGAAACATGCTACAAAAATTTCCTTCCTCCCCCATTTACCCGCTTCATTAATGCTTTTAGCTTCATTAGGCTTTTTGTGTGAAACTTAAATTTTTAATATAATTATACTTATCCATTTTACTTTCTATGATCCTTTTTATTTTATTTGGTTATGCAATATTTTTCTGTCCATAGATTTCAAAGGCAATCTCTTCCCTATTCTTCTAATTTGTTCATAATGTCACTCTTTATAGCTGCGTCATGTGAGCTTGTCTTGATATACAGTGTAAGATGTGAGATGTTGGTTCAGATCTACTTCTTGCTTTCACATTTTCCAAACTTTTATGTATTTATGTATTTATTTATTTATATTGGTCAAATAGTGATTTCTTATTTTTAACAACTATTATCTTAGGATTTATCAAACATTAGGCTACTATGCTCATTTACTTCTGCATATTGTTTACTGAATCCTTTCCATTAATCAACCTCTCTATTGCTTATTAGTATCAAATTGTTTAGATGATTATTGAGGGTTTTTTTTTTTAGTGTAGTTTGAGATCTGGTAATAGGAAGCCATTTTCTCTCTTGAATTATTTCCCTTGAGATTCTAGACCTATTTTCATTCTTTGAAATGAATTTTTAAATTATTTTTGTAGTTTTATAAAGTAATCCTTTGGTTAATTTCATATGGCAAATTACCATAACATTATTTACTTATTCATATAAATAAAATATAAGTGATATTGTTATATGTTTTATTTGAGAGTTATTTTTCTATTTTTATGTTATTTTTATTGTTATTATAGCCAATTGTATTTACACTTTTCCTAATATTAAATCAGCCCTACATTCATAGGATAAAATAAACATGGTCAAACTTTATGTAATCTTTGTGATATGTTGCTGTAGTATACACAATAATTTTGGGGGGAAATTTTTGCATCAATATTGGTTAGTGATATTAGTCAATAGTTTTCTTTATTTTGAATCTCCAAAGCATAGGTATCAAGAGCTTATTAGTGCTATAAAAGGAATTTGATAGAACCCATTTTCAAACATCTTTTATAGGACAGGAATTAATTGTTCATTAAATATTTGATAGATTTCATTAGCAAGTTCATCTGGTTGTGGAATTTTTTCCCCTGTCAGGGATCATTTAAGGCTTATTCAATTTGTTTTTTCCAATATTGTATTATTCAAATTCTCTATTTCTTGTTCTGTTAATCTGGCTATTTTATATATTTTTGCAAGTATTCATTCATTTCATTTAGTTTGTCAGCATTATTGGCATGTAATTGGGAATACTTTCTAATAATTCACCTTTTACATTCTTGATACTGGTAATTTGCTTTTCATCTTTTAAAAATCAAATTAGCTAACTGTCTATGTTATGATTTTTTAAGTTCCTTTATTCATAAATGTATTTAGAAATATGAATTTCTTTCTTAAGATTGATGTGGACTGTTGTTGTTTGGTCATTTCAGTCATACCCAAGTCCTTTTGGGATTTTCTTGGCAAAGACAGGATTTAATATAAAACAATACATTTCTGTTTCAAGAAAGATTATAATAAATACTCCAAATTGTTTTCAAACCTGCCCAACTTTTGTTTACTTCCTTTTGGTTCTTTTGTTCTTTGCTATGTAGTTTTTACTTTATTTTCTCCTCCCCTTCCTTACTCTAATCAATGCTACAATTAAGTATGGATATACACACATCATACACAAACTACACATATATGCTTGTATATGTATATGTAAGACCATATTATGCTTATTTTCACTTATTTATTTCTCTGAAGATGGATAGCATCTTCCTTCACAAATTCAAGTCTTTCCATGTTCTTCTAAATCAACCAGTTCATCATTTCCTACATCACAGCAATATTCCAACCCAACCATATACTATCTGAGAGAGAATCTGTGAAGGATTTTTCCTCTAATTTTCTGCATTCCTTCTATTTCTATACATGGGCTTTATTTATACAAGAACCATTTAATTAAAGTAATCAAAATTATCCCCGCCTCCCATAATTTTCCTGCTTTTCTGGATTGCTCTATTTTTTCTAATTTTTCCTTGATCTCTCTTATTTTATTTTTTAAATCCTTTTTAAGTTCTTCCAAGAAATCTTTTTGCATTTGGGACTATTTGATGGTTCTCAATGAAAAAAGAGTGGCTTTGTTTTTAAAACTCCATTATCTTCCTCTATACTATAAGGAAAGTATATACATACATACATACATATATGTGTGTGTATAATATATATATATATGTATATATATATGTATATATATATATACACACACTCTCTCTCTCTCTCTCTCTCTCTCTCTCTCTCTCTCTCTCTCTCTCTCTCTCTCTCTCTCTCTCAATAATAGTACAACCATAAGGGAAAAGGAGAGATATGGAAGGCTTACCTTGACTGGGAAAGGGCATGAGACAGCAAACTGATGGGGCACCAAAAATGTTGAGGTACAAGAAGTTATAAAGGAAGAAGTTGTGCAGAATGAGTTCACATCCTCAGGTAACACTATGACACTTAGCAAGTAAACAAATTCCATAGTGAAGCTTGCACTTAACAAGGGGAGAGGTGGGACTCAGAGCAAGTTATAGTATGCTAATTGTTGTCAGTAAATCAATTGGAAATTATGCTTATTATATATATATATATATATATATATATATATGATACATATAAGATATATGATAGCCCCTAGAGTTGTTATCTGTAGCTTAACCTCCAGATTTTATAAGGTAATGGTGAGAGTCAGTACAGGATAGCTCTGTCTGTACAATATAATCCATTAATACAAGATGATTCTACAGGGTCAGTTTGCTCCTCACTGGGGCCCACTCAGATACTGGGTTGCTGCTAGGAACATGGTCTTTTGCTGGAGTACATTCATCCCCATCAAATCTCTTTTTTTACTGATGCTTTTTATGAAATCACACTTGCTACCCCTACATTTTGTATTTCAGCGGAAGTGCAATTGATTTTGTTCTAGCTCTTATTTTAACTCTGTATGAATGTTTGTGTTTTAAGTCTGTTTCTTGTCACTAACATGCTGTTAAATTCTACTTTCTTTTTTTTATTTACAAAACATATACATGGGTAATTTTTTAACATTGACCCTTGCAAAACCTTCTGTTCCAACTTTTCCCCTCTTTCCTCCCAGCCTCTCCCTTAGATGGCAGGTAGTCCAATACATGTTAAATATGTTAATGTATTAGATTCTATTTTCTAAACTCTTTTGTTATCTTCTGTTTTATGGGTACATTTATCCCACTGACATTTACAATAATTATTTTCAATTGTGGATTTTCTTCCATCCTGTTCTCTTACATTTTTCCTTCTATTTATCACCCTTTCCTTTATATATGTAATACATATACATACATTCATATACCACAGCCATTCCCCAATTGATGAGCATTTTCTTGATTTCCAATTTTTTGCCATCACAAAGAGAACTACTACAAACATTTTTGCACAAGCAGGTCCTTTTCCTTCTTTTATGATCTTTTTGGTATATAAATCCAGTAGTAACATTGCTGGATTAAAGGGTATGCAGTTTGATAACCTTTTGGACATAGTTCTAAATTGCTCTCCAGAATGGTCGGATCATTTCACAAATCCACTGGCAATAGTATGTCAGTTTTCCTATATTCACTCCAACATCTATAAAGAAGATTCTGGTAAGAGAGAAGTAATGTACTAGAAATCTAGGTTTGATGAAATCTGCTTTTGTTCCCTTGACTATCTTGTCTACCTCATCCAACACCAAATCACATGTTCATATTCTTTCTTTTCCTATAAACACTTCTTCATGACCCATTCTCCTTAGTGAGAGCTTTGCTTAGGACTAATCCTTTCTTTAATAACTCTCCCTCGCCCTTTTCTCCTTTTCCTACTATTTCCCAGTTTTCTACTATATTTTCCTGTATTTCCTACTATTTTCCCAATTAATTGAAATGTATTGTTACTTTCAGAAGTGAGGATATTTGTGTGTACTCTTCTCTCTTTTACCTAGTTCAGGTGAAAGTGAGGTTCAAATGTCAACTTCTCTCAGCACTGCTTCCTCCTTATTTATATAGTCTGCTTTTTACACAGCTCAATTATATATATATATATATATGTAATACATATACATACATAACATACATATATACATATACATATATGTGAAATTATTATGCATAATTTCCCCATGCTTCTTATTCTTTTTCTCTCCCTACTGCATTCCATCCCCATCTTTCATTTTTTTAGCCCATCAAAACTTAGCAAAACTATTCTCTGGACCTCTCTCCTATTAGAACTATGATCCCTAGTGATGATAGAGTTCTAAGGGAACGTATCTATCATCTTCTCCTATTAGAAAGTAAACATATTGTTGTTATTTTATTCCCTTATGTTGATAATTCATATTTACCTTTTATGTTTCTTTTTGCTCTTGTATTTGCATTCCAGTTTCTTCTAAGCTCTGGTCTTTTTTATCAGGAATGCTTGGAAACCCTCTCTTTCAGGAGTTGGCAAACCATGGGTCATATATGATCCACTACTTGTTTTTGTATGACCACTAATTTATTATATTTTATTACTCAATAAAACTTTTAAAATATAAAATTAATTATTTTCTCACAAATTATACAAAAGCAGATGATGATTAATTTAACCAGAAGATTGTAGTCTATTGATCCTGTTATATTTCATTAAAGGTTAATTTTTACACTGGTAGGATTATACTTAAATTTTGTTGGATAAGTTATTCTTGGTTGCAAATCTATCTTTTAATATGTTTCAATCTGCATTCAGACTCCATAATTTTTTCTTTGGATGTGGATAGCATTTTCTATCTTGAATCTTTTAGAAGTGTTAGATCATTGTTTACCAAGTCTACCAAACTTGATCATCTGCACAATGATGTCACTGTTTATAATGTTCTCCTGATTCTGCTAACTTCACTCAGCATTAATTCATGTAAGTCTTTCTGAAATAGCATGCTCATCTTTTCTTACAGAACAATAGTATTTTATTATATTCATATACGACAGCCATTTCCCAATTGATGGGCATTCTCTTGATTTCCAATTTTTTTGCCATCACAAAGAGAACTACTACAAATATTTTTGCACAAGTGGGCTCTTTCCCCTCTTTTATGATCTGTTTGGGATATAAATCCAGTAGTAACACTGCCGAATCAAAGGGTATACAGTTTGATAGCCTTTTGGACAGAACTTTTGGTTCTAAATTGCTCTCCAGAATGGTTGGATCATTTTACAAATCCACTAGTAATGGTGTACCAGTTTTCCCATATTCCCTTCAACATTTGTCATTATTCTTTCCCTATCATATTAGCCAATATGATAAGTGTGAGGTGGTACCTCAGAGTTTTTTTCATCAGCACTTTTCTAATTAATAGTGATTTGGAGCATTTTTTCATGACTATAGATGGCTTTAATTTCTTCATATGAAAATTGCCTATTCATATCCTTTGACCATTTATCAATTGGGATATGAATTGTATTCTTAGAATTTTACTCAATTTTATTTATATTTTAGAAATGATGCCTTTATCATAAACACTGGCTAAAAAGATTGTTTCCCAGTTTACTTCCCTTCTAATCTCTGTTGCATTGGCTTTGTTTGTGCAAACCCTTTTTCATTTAATGTAATCAAAATTATTCATCTTGCCTTTCATAATGTTTTCTCTTTCCTATTTGGTGATAAATTCATCCCTTTCTATATATCTGACAGGTAAATTATTCCTTGCTCTCCTATTTTGTTTATGCAATTACACTTTATGTGTAAATCATGGACCCATTTTTTACCTTATCTTAATATAGGGTATGAGATGTTGGTTAATGCCCACTTTTTGCTATACTATTTTCCAGTTTTCCTGGCAGTGTTTGTCAAATAGTGAGTACTTGAATTCTTTCTTTATTGTTTCTTGGAACATTTTTTCTTTCACTTGGAATTTCAGAATTTTGACAATGGGAATTTTCATGGGAAAGTTCATAGGAATTTTCATTTTGGGATTTCTTTTGGAAGGTGACAAGTTGATTCCATTTCTACTTTACTCTCTGGTTCTAAGAGATCTGTGTGATTTTTCTTTTATGCTTTCTTAAAATATTATATCTGAGTTCTTTGTTTTTGATTATGATGTTCAGATAGTCTAATTATTCTTAAAGTATTTTTGAGATACTTACATTAACTTTCTTTTAGTTTTTGACATTGTTTTAATATTTCTTGTCTCAGTTATTAGCTCGTATTTGATCCATATTAGTTTACAGAGTTTTTTTCTGGGGTAAGGTTTTACACATCTTGGTCAAAATTAATTCTTTTCCCAATTTTTTTCCCATAGTTCTAACTTCTCTTCCTATTTTTTCTTCTAGTGCTCTATCTCATTTATAAAATAATTTTAACTTAACATAAACCTATTGCTTCATTAATTTGAGGAAATCTGTTATTCTGACTTCTTGTTTCTACTTTCTAATATTAATTTTGATTATTTCTGATTATCATTTTTCATTTACATTGTTGTTGTCATTTTGTATATTGTTTACTTGGCTTGCATATTTCTCTTTGCAACAGTGCATGTAAATCTTTCGCTGTGCCTCTCCATTAATAATATTCATCATTTCCTATAATATAGTAATTTCTTTCATGTGCCATAATTTGTTTGGCCATTTCCTAATCAGTGGCATCTATTTTGTTCCCAGTGTTTTGCTATCACCAAACCACTATTATAAATATTTTGATGTATGTGGAGCCTTCCTTTCTTTTCTTTCTTTTTTTAAGTCAAATTCCTCCTTAGAGTAAATGTTTAACTATTTAATCTATTAAATTCAAAGGTTTTAGACATTTTAGCTATTTTACTTGCATAATTCCAAATTTTTATTATTTTTTTAAAAATTTAACTTCTAGCGGGACCTAAGTGGCACAGTGGATAAAGCACCAGCCCTGAAGTCAGGAGGATCTTAATACTTTCTAGCTGTGTGATCCTGGGCAACAATTGCCTCAGCAAAAGCAAAAACAAAACAAAACAAAACAAAACCTTCTGGACTTAAACACACAAAGCAGAACACACACAAGAGAAAAACAGGATTCTATATGAAACTATGAATCTCCATTTTATATCGAGTTGCCTTTTTTTAATGTAGTAAATTCTAAATGTTAATTGTGAAACTATTCTATATGTCTATGGTTATTTTTGAACTTCTTTCTGTTCTCCACTTTAACTTTAAAATTTTCTCCCCACTCACATTGTTATGTTCAATCATAATACATAATGTTTTGCTGGTTTTTTAAAATTTTCTATCAGTTTATATATATATATATATATATATATATATATGTTCCACCCTGCTTCTCTGAATTCACTTTCATTTTTTCTTATAGTGTAGGAATATTTCAATGAATTCATGTACCAGATTTTTTTTTTGCTCCCTCAATTGATGGACATCTTCTTTTTGGACTTTTTATTTTGAAATGCCCTTGATTAGGTTTTTAGGACAACAGGTCAATGCATTTTTGTCAGATTTTGTAAGGTACACTCCAATCCTTGCCAGTTAATTTTCAACCTAGATTGTCCCATCATCTGCTTTTCCTCTTTCTTCTCTTGTGAAGTGAAGGAAGGAAGGAGGAAATTATGAAACCATTTTGAACCATACTTTCTATCTGATATCAATTAAAGTCTTATTACTATGTGGCAGTTGTTTTATTTATCTCTTATTGAATCCTTATTATAGAACTCATAATGATTGTTCCAAATCTTTTCTACTGTCAAACCCCAACTTTATCACTATCCATTTTAGCAAGTGTTTTTATTTCCTACTTTACAAAAATAATCAAGGCAATTCAATGTGATATACATTATCTTCCTTCTTCTACTCCTAAAAAAACTGACTTCATCTGTCTCCTCTTGCCTTTTTCATTGAGATAGAGTTGACCTTACACTTTGACAAAGCTAATATATAATGATATCCTTGATTCTATAATCTCTTATCTTCTTTGAAAGCATGCTCTACTAATTTTCTTAAATTTTCTTCTGTATTCTTATCCTTTTCTTGTTCCTACAAATATAAAGTGCTCTCTCCTATCTTTTAAAAAAACTCCATTGTCCCAAACACATCCTTCAAGCTATCATTTCATCTCTCTTCAGTTTTCATGGCTAAACTTTCAGAAAGAACACTCTATACTTGCTACCTTTCCCCCCCCCCCCTCCACCTGAGGCTGGGGTTAAGTGACTTGCCCAGGGTCACACAGCTAGGAAGTGCTAAGTGTCTGATACCAGATTTGAACTCGGGTCCTCCTGAATTTCAGGGCTGGTGCTCTATCCACTGCGCCACCTAGCTGCCCCATACTTGCCCCATACTTTCAGTACTTTGTAAGCATTCCTCACTTTTCAACTCCATGCAATATGAATTTGCACTTTACTGCAAAGTCTTTACCACTTTACTGAAACTGTTTCCTCTAAGATAAAGAGGGATCTGCTGTTTGCCATATCCAAAGATCTCTAAGTTTTCATTCATTTTGAACTTTTGGCAGAATTCAACACTAAGATGTGACTTTTTTTTTTTGTTTGATCTCTACCTATTTAAAATCTTCCTTCTTAATCATAGAATCATAGGATCATAAATGTAGGCACCAGCTCTCTAGTCAGGCTCCTTAATTGACTATCTGCTATTTGCTGTTTTTTATGCTCCCTAATGTGAACTTCCCTAATGCATTTCTTGTACTACTCTTCTTTCTTCCTTTTGACAATGTTGTCCACTGTGATGTTTTCAGTGGTCATCATTATTCATATCACTCTCAAATATATACATATGTACATAGCCAGTCTCATCTTCTCTTCTGAGCTAAATTTAGTTCAATACTCTCAGCTGTCTGCCAAACATACCTACCTAAATGTTCTCCCAACATCTCTATATTTGAAGTTACCATATTTCTTCTAAAAGCTATTTCTGCTCCCAATATCCTTATTTTGTTGCCAGTACCAACATTCTTTTAATCATTCAGGCTTAAAATCTCAGGGAGTTTCCTTCTTTCATCTTCCACATCCAATCAGCTGCTAGTGGCTATTGATTCTACCTTAAAATATCTCTTACAACTCTTCCCTACTTTCTACCTTCATTGTCATCACTCAAGATCAGGTGTTTGAACTATTAATGTAATAGATCATTTTTTGCCTTGTCTATAGTCTTTACTAGCTCTGATTCATTCTTGGAAATGCTTCCTGAGTACATTTTATATCTTCATCTACTAAATTTTTCTTTCTTTAAGTCTCATAGAAGGTAGCTTCTCGGATCTCAAGTAGAAGAAAACTTTAACTTATATCAGAGTTAATTGTGTAAATGTCTTTTCCTTCTACTAGATTGTTATGAACACAGAGGTAATGTTTTCCATGTGTGCATTATATTGACATATAGTATAACCTTTTTTGCACATTAAATTGTCACTAAATGTTTGTTGAATTGTATTTTAATCATTTATGAGACTCCAAGTGGCATTAAGAGAAGTTAATTTTTTTATTTTTACAATTATCAAGCACTTATTTTTTCTCCCTTTTAAATCTCTCCCCACTAATAAAAAGAAAGGAAAAAAACTAATATGTAAATATGTATAGTGAAATAAACTACTTTACCATTTGGCCAATTTTTTTTAATGTCTCATTCTGCATGTTTAGTTTATGAGCTTTGTTAGGGGTGGGTACCATTCTTTTAGTTTTATTCTTCCGAAATCATGGTTGATGACTAAGTTGATTACATTTCTTAAATATTCATTTTTCTTGATAAAAATGTATGGAATAAGTAGAGACACTCAGCCAATCTGGAAAGGCTACCATAAGAGATGGGTTGGTCACGATAATTTAAGTGATAGAGAGAAGTTCATGAGTTGAATTTTGGAAAGTAGAAGGTGGGGATATAGTCTAGGTTCATGGATCAATATACATATATAATAAATATGCATATAAAACCATTGACCTATTTACTTTCTGTATTTCTCTGTTACTCTGAAATCATAAAAAATCATCAAGTTTGCTGCACAGTTGAAGTTAAAATTCTTCTTAAAGGATGTTCTGATTAATAGGAACAGCATTTTATGAAAATTACAAATGGAACTGTTTCCGTAGAAGAAGACAGGGATAGCTGGTATTGATGCCAAGCAGGAAGATGCAAACAAGCCCATTGTTTAGGACTGACGCCTTCAATCTCAGTGCTTATTTATTAAGTGTCTTTCCATAGTAAATTATTAAGCCTGGATTTTGGAGGGGGTTGCTACAGCTGACAGAACAAGACAATTGAACGGAAATCAAACCTGGAATGCTTCCTCAGCATTATTTCAGTATTGTTTTTGGTGAAAAGTCCCTGCTTTTCCTGGCATTGCAGAGAGAGGGGAGAGTTTTCTTTAGTGTAGCTCAGAAACAGGAGAACCAAATGCTCTGCATTATTTGTTGAAATCATTCATGGCTAATTCCAATCAATCAAGATGGTTTTCTGCCAAAATTCAAGTAGACTTACCACCTGGATGTCAGGGTGTCCTGCCCACACCCTGAAATAGCCACTTTGCTTAGAGTGGTAAATAGGAATTAGGAAACCAGAGTGAGACCCATTGCAACATTTTGAAGATTTGGTCAGTTCATGCTAGAATGCTAGGTATCAGGAATCTAAATACATCCAGCTCAATTGATTGCTGAAATGAGGCTTCTTGTTGAGGAAAAAGCACATATACATTGAAATAGCTCATAGAATATTTAAAAGTTTAAAAAATTATTAAATTCATCACTAACTGGAAAGTTGAAGTTATGGGAAATATATACATTGCTAGTTTTTCCTAATCTTTTGGTTCCAGGGACCATTACTTAATTATGTTTCCTTACTCTGCTGTGGTAGACGGATATTTATTTATATATGTATATATCTTCCTGAGCAAATAATAATAATAATATGTGCAGTATCACCAAAGTTATTTACCTTAACTCTTAGTAGTCCTTCTATGGTTCTGTAGAGCCAGTTAACCTATTTGTCAGATTGAGCTACACACACACAAATAAACACACACACACACACAAGCAAACAAAAATGGAATGAAAGTGTTAAATCATTTATCACTCCCATGATCATGAGAGGAACTTTAAAGTATTAATCATGTCACAGAAGGTATGTGCACAGATGAAAGAATATCTGAATTTAGTTTCTGCCCTCTCTTGAAATCCAAATACCATCCTTTCTGCTTTCCCCCAGTTTCCAAATTCAAGTTACTTCTGATACCATTGGGAAAAAATACAAATCTAGTCACACTGGATTTAACCTGGGACATGCCTCTCTTATGTTCTTAGGTTTTCCTCCCTAATTTGTAAAATTAGAAGCATCCTGTTCATTTTCTCCTCTTGGAGATTCAGATTGGGATTTCTTTACCACTTACACTGGCAAATTCTCAGAGAGTACCAGTGTGATGAGCTGGGATTAATTCCCCTTTGTTCTCTCATTGTCTAGAAGTAGGAATCTAGTGTAACAGCAAGAGAGAAAATCTGTCACCAACTTTTCTATTCTGTCTTTGGGGGGCTTCAATGAAAACATACTTTCTGAGAAGTTAATATCAGCAGCCTGGCAGGAGGAGGAGAATCCTGTTAACTCTGATTTTCTTGAATCTTATAAAGGAGAAACGGACTGAAGCCCAAGAGGCACAAACACCAGGCAGCTGCTAAAAGGATATATATGGCAAAACTCAGCTGGAGCCTATACAGGAACATTTGGTGGGTGGGGGAGAAGGGAACTCAAGATGCTTCATGGGAAAGTGTGAAAGTATTAAAAGAACCATGGGGTTTCTGGATTAACAAATGTCTCAAGGCTTTATCACAGTTATGACAGGACTGAACCCCATGCATCTTTATTAAATCCAGAGATGACCATGCTAAGCTTGAGTCAGAATAGAAACCACTTCTACATTCTACATTTTATTAGAGGAGCATAGCAAGGATTGGGTTAGGGTACCTATAGCCACAGCCTGGGTTCTACCTAAAGCTGAGAGAATATAAAATATGGATAAAGACTCATGTGAATGAATTGCTCCAATTGACAAGCTTTAATGGATGCATAATGGAAATGGAAGACAAAGTATTAGTTATGAGAAATTAAATTCTAGGGCAGAATTAGGAAAATAAGATCAGGATTTAAAACAGTATATGAATTTATCATGCATCTAATCCAACCTAAGAGTTTAGTCAGAAAAAGCTTTTTCTTAGAGAACCAGAAGTAGTACAATGGTTACATTCTGGAATGCTACCTTAGCCATTCAGAGCCTTGTTTGAGAGCAACTTCTCCCATCTGATATTTTCAAAAGAAGCTCTAAGACTGAACTGTGTGTTCTACTTCTCAGAAGCCCTGAAGCAGTAGACATGTTTCAAGCAAATTTAATAAATAAATGATGGCAAATAGGGCTGATTATTTAAATGATGAGCCAGCCTGCTCCATGGAGTGGGATAATGAAGAACACAGGAAGACAAAAGGGGAAATGGCAGAGTTTGAGTAGAGAAAGAACAAAGAGCATAATTTAGATACAAGTAGGATTATTCATTCCACTTTATCAATACAGGTTAGAACCTTCTTTGTAATTTTTTAGATAGAGAGGTGCCTAGAACATGGAGAATTTAAATGACTTTCTCATTTTCACATAGCTAATATGTGTCAGAGGGGGAACCTGAATAGAGAGTCTTTTGAGCTCTAAGCAGATCTTCTATCCTTTGTACTATGCTACCTCTTAGATGTAGTTAATTTTAAAATAGGGTAGTGATAGTTGTTTTCAGTATCTGGGACTTTAGTTGTCATTAAAAATATAGAGCAGGGTTTTTAACCTATGATCAGTGAACTTTTTTTTAATAGTTTTAATAACTTGACTTCAAAATAATTGGATTCCTTAGTAATTCTGTTTTATTTTGTTTCATTCTGTACTTTGAGAAATATTCTGAGGACTCTATCAGTAGACTTCATTAGATTGCCAAAGGGATCCATTACATAAAAAGGTTAAGGACCCCTACTATAAGAGAAAGTTTTGTGGAGGAGGCAAAATTTAAATTTAACCATGAAGGATAAATAATATCACAATAGAGAGAGCATTCTAGGAAGAGAAAAGGGCATGAGCAAGGGCACGAGATCACAAAAGTTAGCAATTGTTTAGGAAATGCTGAATAATTCAGTTTGTTAGTATTTAGGTTATGTGAAGGGAAATAGTGTGAGATGTTTGTAAAAGTCAATTGGAGCCAAATCGTAAAAGAACATGTAGGTTTGGAAAACTCTGATGTTAAGTTAAGACATTTGACATAATAGTAGCAACTAGTTACATAGATTTAAATGTAAAATATATTTATATATGTATATTAAAATTAAAATATGTATATAAAATATATAAAGCATATATGTATATTAAAATGTTATTTCTGTAAATAGCATTTATGTACTGCTTTAAGGTTTGCAAAGCAGTTTACAAATATCTCACTTGATCCCCATAACAACTCTGGGAGGTAGGTGCTATTATATTCTCATTTTATAGACTAGAAAAGTGAAGCAAAATAACTTGCCCAGTATAAAGCTATATACTACTACTAGTAGTAACATCTAGTAGCTCGAATCACAGTGGTGTCTGAGTCAGGATTTGAACTCAGCTCTTTCTGACTCCTTGTTCATCTCTCAATGCATTGTGCCACCTAGCTACTTCTCAAATAAGTTCTAATAAAAAGGAAACTGGTTAAGAGATAGAAAACCAAAATTCACATTTCAGCAGTTCTAAATAGAAATTTGCCCTTTGTATATTTAGTGAGTGTCCCCAATGATCTTTAAGATCCAGTGTTGAAATCCTATATAACAATTATAACTTTATCAGGAGGAAATAAGGAGTAAATGAAATTTTTGAACAAGGAAGTGATATCAACAAAATTATGAGTTAGGAAAACAATGATGTGTAGATGAATTGGTTAGAAAAGATCCTGAAAGCAGTTCTTTTTGTGGCAACAAGGAATTAGAAATTGAGTGGATGCCTATCAATTGGGGAATGGCTAAGAAGGTTATGGTATATCAATGGAACAGAATATTATTGTTCTATAAGAAATGATGAGCAGGCTGATTTCAGAAAAGCCTGGAAAGACCTACATGAACTGATGCTGAGTGAAGTAAGCAGAACCAAGAGAACATGGGTACACAGTGATAGCATGATTGTGTGATGATCAACTATGACAGATAGCTCTTCTCAGCAATACAGTGATCCAAGACAATTCCAATAGATTTCAGATGGAAAATCCCATGCACATCCAGAAAGAGAACTATGAAGACTGAATGTGGATCAAAATATACTATTTTTACTTTTTTTGTTTGTTTTTTCTTTCTCTTGGTTTTTCCCTTTTGGTCTGATTATTTTTTTTATAACATCACTAATATGGAAATATGTTTTTTTTTTAAATCAAATTAAAATCTAATTTGATTAGAGATCATGGCAATATTCTAGATATAGTATATCTAGGTTTTAGCAAAGGAGGAGATGGGCATTTCATTGAGATAAAGTTATTGTGGAGAAAGGATAGATAGAACTTGGTGACAAACTTCCATGTATAAGGTAAAAGAGTATAGAACCAAATTTGACTGGTGGTTTAAAACAGGTTTGTTAACTGATTAAATATATAGGGTAATGGAGAGAACAGACTCAAACGTGACTGATGTTTTGGGCCTGAATGATTAGTAGAATGCCAATACCATTAATAGCAACAGAGAATTCAATAGAACAAACAGCTTTTAGGGAAAATAAGAATGTGCATCATATTCTTGGGTTTCATAATTAGCTATAACTCTTAGATGTTAAACCACCAGAACATTGAATTTTGCCCCTGGAAATATACTGGGCACTGATATGTAAGCTTTTGCCTTTTCTTGCCCAGAACCAGGCCTACATATCATTTCTCAGTTCCCATTCCCAAACCATACCACCATTATCTTTATCTCTCCTCATCTCTAGTCATTTTACAACCTTGGACTCTGTCTCTGTAACCATCCTAGACCCTGATAAATGAGTTTTCCCCATATCCTGCCTGAAACCATATCTCCACATCAGTTAATAAACGTATTAAATGCCTACTGTGTGCCAGTCACTGAACCAAGCACAAGATATAACAAGGCAAAAGTCAGTCCCATTCTCAGGGATCCTTACAGTCTAAAAGAGGAGGTACATGCAATAATTATGTACAAATAAGTTATAAACAGGATAAATTAGAAATAATCATCAGAGGAAAGGCACTAGAATTGAGGTGATCAGACAAGGCTTCCTGTAGAGATTAGAGGATTTTAGCTGAGATTTTGAAAGAAGCTAGGAGACTTTCCAGAAATGGAGTAAAACAAATAAAAATGTCTGGAGTTGGGAGAGGGAATTTCTTTTTTGTTTAAGGAACATGAAGAAAGCTATTGTCATGGATCACAGAGTACATTGAAGGATAGCAGATGTAAGAAGACTGGAAAGGTAGACATGGTGCATATTATGAAGGATTTTGAACACCAGAGGATTTTTTAATATTTTATCCTGTAGGTGATATGAAGCTATTAGATTTTACTGAGTAGAGGGTGAAATTATTTTACTGAATAGAGGAAGATCATTTTGGCAGCTAAGTGGAGGACAGATTGAACTGGGGAGAAACTTGAGGCAAGGAGGCTACCAGAAGGATATAGAAATAGTCCAGGTGTAAGGTGATAAAGGTCTGTACCAGAGTGATGACAGTGTCAGAGATATTACTAAGGTAACATTGGCAGACCTTAGAAACATATTGGATATAGTAAGGCCAGGTGAAAAAGAGTTGAGGAATTGAGGATGACACACAGGCTAGCAAACTTACATGACTGGGAAAATTCCTCAACAATTATAGGAAAGTTAGAAGAATCACGTCCTAGGCACCATTTTCATACCATAACCCCTTCCCCCTTTTCTTCTTTCTTTTTTATATTGTCTTCCCTTTATTAAAATGTAAGGTCCTTGAGAGAAGAGACTTTGCTGATATTTGTCTCCTTAGGATTTAGCAAAGTGCTGGTACATAATAAATGTTTAATAAATGTTCCCTTTATCTTGTCTGTAAACTGTGACCAGTCCATGTCTTCATCTTCTTTAATTTGTAGAGTTGACTTTTGGAAATTTAATGTATTCATTTATCCTTGTCAGATTTCATCTTTTTTATTCTAACTTATTAAGATAATTCAGAACTCCCAAATCTTTCCTAGCTTTGTGCCACTTGTGATTTGGATAAGGATATTGTCTAGGTTTTCATTTAATTTACTGATAAAAAAAATCTAAATGGGAGAAAGTATTGTGACCCTCTTCTAAATGAACACCAAACTATTCATTAATCAATTGTTTGAGTAAAATTATATGATCAGCTGGAAGTTTACCTGAGCTATCATTTATTATCAAGTTTATGAGCTATCATTTAGCTCATATTTCACTATCTTGTTTGCAAATATATAATGGAAGAGTTTGTAAAATGTTTTGTTAAAAAAAATCTGGATTATTTCTATAGCATTCATTGTACCCTAACTTATCAACATTTGAGGTGAAAGGAAAAGAAGTTAATTTGGTGCATGATTTGTTCACCATGATCCTCAGTTAGCTCCTAATGATTGCTTCATCCTTTTCTAAATGCCTATGCGTTATTTAATAATTTATTGCAAAAAGCTACCACAATTGTTAAGGTCTTTCTTGTTGGGATCATCTTAAATATGTTTTTTTTTTACCCTGACTCTTTGAACTAATGTGGATTTCTGATGTTTGGTAATTGTCTTGGGTTTTTTGACTACTTACCTTGCTTTTATATACCCCTTGTATTTGCTTTCTTTTATTTCCTACTTGTCTGCCTATTCTCTGACATCACTTTTCTTCCCCTCCATTTTTTTTTTTTTTTGGTATGCTTTGGCTAACCCACCTACATGGTTTTTACATATAGCTTTATTCTGATTTTAAGTATCCTTGGCCATCTCTTGCACTACCACTCTATTTTCCTTTTTAGTTCTGAAGTAGATAATAAACTATAGTCCCTGTTCTTACTAAGTTCATAATCTAGTTAGGAAGGCAAGAGCAACTAGAGAACATCACAAGGAAGGTTTATGATTAGTTGCTAATTTGTGTGATTTTATGTATATCTATATATTTATACACATATATAGGTACACATATAAAGATGCTCTATACATACATATTTACATATAAAGGTGCTCTAAATATGTATGTAGGTGTGTGTATTTGTACACATGAGTTTGAAGAATGATTTGAGTTGTGAAATTCAAGAACTTCAAAAGGAATACCCATCCTGTGGTGATGAAGACTCCAAAGTGCATGAAAAGTCCAGACATTCTACAATATAAATATTGCTTAAAAGGTGTACTTTCTTTTGGCTTCCCCTCCTAGTGGTTTCAGAATCACCTCTCTCTGAGGAGCTGCTCCAATCTGTGCCATCTAGTGGTGTTTTGCTACCAGAAACTTCACCCGCCTCAAGGAGAGAGCAATTTAACGCCATTTCCAACTTAAGCACCATATCTACAGGGCGTGAAATTAGTTCCAGCCAGCAGCAAATTTGCTGCTAATAAAAATATTTAGCGATTCACTTGTCTTTAAATCAGCAGCAGAATATTCTTTTACTTGCATCAATGCTTGTTTCTCTCAATTCTAATATTTGATAATCAGACTAGAGTTGCTCAGCTAAAGCTGTAAAACATCAAGTTCTCTTGCTCTGCAAAAAGTTTGTGTTCTCCAAACAGGAATACTTATCTCTTTCCTCTCTCACTAGGAGACAGAAATTAGATGATCCTCTTACTTAAATGAGTTGGAAAACATTCACAATTTTTTATATTCTTAGATCTTGGAAACAAGTTTTCTTTATTTGCTCCCAACACTCTGCCAACATTATCCTCTGAGTTCTTAGAAATAGAAGACCTACAGTGCTAAGAGGAAACATGATTTCTGCCCCTTGCTCAAACTTGCCATTACTCTACATCAGTTCCAACCTTGGTTTCCGTTCCTTTCATTTCCTTCCACCTGGCCTCCAGAAAGGATCCTGGGGAAATAATGGACTGCAGAGCAGAGATATGAAATTGATGCTATCATGGATTAGAGATTCTACAGGAAACCTAAAACAATTGCTGCTTAGAAAATAAAGAGGCTTACCTTGGCAAAAAGATACCTCTTTCCTCATTTCTCTGGGACTAACAAACTTCTTATCATACCCTCTAAATCTCCATAATTTGTGGAGTTATTTTATGGGGAAAGAGGAGACAGCAGCTCTCCACTCCTCCAATTCTCATCTCTTAACACTTCTATCCTCAAATTTCCAGATAGATCCATTTGTCTCCTAATTGGTTTGATGATCAGTAGTCCTATTCTGAGCAGATACCTCATCTCAAAGCCTAAATAATCTAAGAAATGATACTGTGTTGGCCTCTCTGAGACTCCCTGTGCACAGGAGCTCCTGCTGGACTATGTTTCTCTGGCTCCCAGCAGAAATCAATTTTAATTGTCCTGACAGGAAATGAAGATGTAAGGTAACTTCACACATAGGCTGCTCTATCCATGCTCAAATCAACCAAGAGATGAAATTATTTCTGTAGAAAAACAGTGCATGAATGAGAAAGAGATCAGGGTAAACGAAAGAGCTGCGATCCTACACAGAGATTAAATTGCCAACTGACATTGGATACATAGTTAACAGGACAGATTTAGCTCTAGCAGTTCAGTAACACTAACTGTCAAAGGAAGAAGGGAAGTTCTCTTAAGTGAAATGGTACAGGGGACAAAGGTACTATGATCAGTAAGTCAGGGTTCTCTGAGTTCCATTCCCATCTATAATCAATTCCCTTCCCTTCTGTGAGTTTGTTTATTTTTCTGTCAAAAAAGGAGAATCCCACTTCCTCTTGCTTTATTTATAATAGCTTGAAGAAGACTAAAACAAATAAATCAATTAATTAACATTTATTAAACATCTACTATGTGTCAGGCACTGTACTAAGAGAAAAAGAAGCAACAGATTGCTCTATCCTCAAGGAACTTTAAAATCAAATGGACTGAGAATTCTGAACCTGTTAAGTATAAACTTGTTTTTTAAATATTTTAATAATTGCATTTCTATATAATTGGTTTCCTTTGTCATCCTATATATTTTATTGTATGCATTTAAAAACATTCTTCTGAGAAGTCTCTAGGCTTCACCTGACTGGAAGAGACATCCATGACAAAAAAAGATAAAGAACCCTGGGCTAAAAAGTTAATTTACTTGAAGGACATTGAGCTCTTTAATTACTGTGAGCTGTACAAGATAGAACTATAACTCTATGGTCCTATGAACTTGTTTCTGAAATAGAGCTCATGTTAGCATGAAGTACTTAGGTAGGTTTAACTTAAGTTAAACAAAATAAGAAACTTTCTGATTGAGGGTAGGTGGCTCAATAGTTAGAATTGTAGGCCTGAAATCAGGAAGACTTGACTTCAGATGTGGCCTCAGATGTTTACTTATTGCAAAGTTTAAAGAAACAATATTGTCACGGTCCCTTTGAGTTTCTTGATTCCTTCCTCACAGGAAAGATTGCTATGGACCGGGATTCTCGCTTAAAACTGACTCAAGGGTAATACTTTCCCATTTACCTAGAGAGTAATTTAATAAAAAAGTAATCTCAGTGATCTCCAAACTCTTTTTTGAGATACTGAGCTCCTAATTTATTTGGTTTCTAAGTTCTCTTACTTTTTTTTGGTTTTATAGAATTAGGGAACTACAAATAATTTTTGTAACTATATTCTAACGAATATTCAAAAGGAATTCTTTCTATAATTTTACCCAATAAATGGTCATCCAGTTTCTGCTTTAAGACCTTTGTATGAAAAGGAGCTTACTTCTTCTCAAAACAACTCACTTTTGAATAGCTCAAGTAGAAATCCTGACATCTAGCCTAAATGTGACTTTTTGAAATGTCTGTCCATCTGCTCCTACTTCTATTTTCTGGAATGAAACAGAAACAATTCAATCCTTCTTCCCTATGATAGCCCTTCAAATATTTGAACACATTTTTCATGTCCTAAATCATCTTCTTTAGATTAAGCATGCCTAGTTCCTTCAACTCATATATTCTTTTTTGAATGTTGCAGAATTGATCAATATTCTTTCTACACTATGGTACCCAGAATTGAATACAATATTTACATATACCCAACAGAATACAGAGGGATTATATCCTTATGCCCAGAAGTTCTTAATATAGCCTAAGATCTTATTAACTTTTTTGGCTGGCATATTTCACCACCGTTTCATCTTGAACTGACAGACTGCTAAACCTCCTCAAATCTTTTTCAGAAAAATTCCTGTCTATACCTCTGTCATCCTATAGTTGTGAAATTGTTTTTTAATTTAAGTGTAAGATTTTACATTTACCCTTATTGAATTTCATCCTATTACATTCAGTTCAGAGTTTTAGGATCTCTTCCAGCTTTTTGCCATCTGCAAATTTGACAAGAATGTCATCAATACTTTTAGGGAAGTCATTAATAAAAGTGTTAAACAGCACAAGGCCAATCACAGATCCCTGTGGTACTCCACTAAGACTTCCTCCCAAATTGATTTTGGATGATTAATAGCTACTCTTTGAGTTCTACTTGAAATCCTCAGTTATGCATCATCATCATCATCATCATCATCATCTTATTATTATTATTATTACATATATCATATTATCATCTATTTCATATCTGTATATTTTTCCATCAACTAATGTAATAGCTGACATGTAGTCTTTTAAAAAAGTTTTCAAGGTACTCACATATGTTATCTCATTTTTTGTTCTTTTTTGTTTCTGTAGCATTTAATACAATGTCTTGTATTAGTGGGTACTTAATAAATGCTAGTTGACTGATTCTCATAGGAATTCTTTTTTTTAAATTTCCATGAAAATTATTGTTCTATAAGAAATGATCAGCAAAATGATTTCAAAGAGGCCTAGAGAGATTTAGAGCAACTGATGCTAAGTGAAGTGAGAAGAATCAGGAGATCATAGGACACAGCAACAATAAGATAACTTTATGATCAACTCTGATGAGTATGGCTCTTTTAAGCAATAAGATGATTCAGGGAAGTTCCAATGATCTTATGATGAAGAGAGCCATCTGCACCCAGAGAGGAGTACTATGGAAACTGAGTGTGGATTCACAACATAATATTTTCACTCTTTTTGTTGTTGTTTGCTTGCATTTTGTTTCATTTCTATTTTTTCCTTTTTGATTTGATTTTTCTTTTACAGCAAGATAACTGTATAAATATGTGTGTATATATACATACTTATATATACATATATATATATATATATTAGATTTAACATAGATTTAACATATATTTTATCAGCCATCTAGAGGGGGTGGGTTGAAAGAGGGGGAAATTTGGAACAGAAGGTTTTGCAAGCATCAATGTTGAAAAATTACCCATGCATATGTTTTGTAAATAAAAAGCTTTAATAAAAAAAAAGAAAGAAAAAGCATTTTGGCAGCAGAATCCTGCAGAAAGCAAAAGAAAAAAAAAGGATTGCATATGTAATCTACATCAGATTGCTTGCTATCTTGGGATGGGAGGAGAAAAATTTGGAACATAAAGTCTTACAAAAATGAATGTTGAAAACTATCTTTACATGTATTTGGAAAAATAAAATCCTATTGAGAAAAAAAAATCCAAAAATATTCCCTTAATTTACAAGTTTAGTAAATTCTGTCTAGAAAACAGAAATAAAGTTAGTCTGTCATGACCTCATTTCCTGGCATTTTGTAATTGCCATTTCCCTTTCTAGATGTTCACTATTTGTTCAATAACCCATTCTAGAATTCCTGAAATTAAAGTCAAAACTTGACTATAGTTTGGAGATTTTGTTTTCTTCCCTTTTTTCAGAATCAGGACAATATTTGCCTTTCTCCAGTTTGGTAGCAAATATTACTAACAGTGGCTCAATAAGCCCATCTTCTAATTCTTTCTATTTCTAGTTCTTTTAGCATTTAAGAAAGTAACTTTAATTCAAAGGCAACAAGGTGCTCTCTTATCATCTCTTTATTTATTTTAAGTATCAATCTCCTAGTAACCACTTTTTTCCTCTTTTCTCAAAGGTTATTCTCCTTGATTGAGAAAGCTGAAGCAAAAGAAGAATCCAATAACTCCATTCCCTTTTGTCAGTTTTAATGATTCCATTTATCCAAAGCAGAAGTCTTATTCCTTCTTAGACCTTTGTTTTTCTCCCAATATAACTTAAAAGGGGTAGCTAGATTACTTGGTAGATAAAGTGCCAGGGCCTAGAGTCAAGAAGACTTTTATTCCTGGGTTCAAATGTGGTCTCAGAAACTTAACTGTATGATCCTGAGCAAATTACTTCACCCTGTTTGCCTCAGTTCCTCATCTGTGAAATGAGCTAGAGAAGAAGATGGCAAACCACTCTAGTAACTCTGCCAAGAAAACCCCAAATGGGGTCATGAAGAGTTGGACACAGCTCAACAACAACTTAAAAATCCTCTCTTTTAGTTGTCCTTCATTTTCAATTCATTCTGACCTTTATCACTTTTAACACTATTTTTAACAACTGTGCCATGTTTTGATATTCATCCTTGATTACTTGTCCTTGCCTCCATCATTTGTTTATTTTTTTCTTCTAAAAGTAAATTGGTTGTATATTTCCTGTACATCTATATTGGCCACTTCAGATAATTCCATTTTTGCTTTTCACTAGACTGTGTCTCTAATGTCTTCACAATTTCAGAATGTCTCAGCTTCCCTGAATTTACTTCTCCCATAAAATTTTTATCTCTTTTAAAAAACTCTTTGTAATCTACTATCTCCAAATCTGGGATATATACTGACTTATACTTGGATTTTTCATTCTTTCTTTACTACCTACAATAAGTGAGATTGCTCATTTTCTCCCAGCTAGTTCCTCTTTGTTATAAAGAATCATATCTCTATTAGATCTACTTGCTGGTTCCTCTACTTTTTGAATGATAAAATGATCACTAAAACAAGTGAAGAAATGATTGTTTTTTCTGCTTATCAAAGAGAGAATTCAACATGAGTACTCAAAATTCCCTGTCCTACTATATCCGACAGGTTTGTAATATGATACTCAAGTTTTTTTTCTTCTTCTTCTTCTTTCTGTTTAAGTGGTCTAGAGTATATTTTGATGACAACTTCTGTTTCTCCCTCCATTGACCTTAGCTGAATTGCTCTCTGCCATAGGTTTCTGAATTTCTTTACATGATTAACTTTTGTAATATATTCTTCTATCCAGCTGGTTTTCATTTTGACTTAGATATACCCATATAGCCATATTTAAGACTTGAGTTTCATGCTACCAAGATTGAGTGATATTTATAGGGTCAAATTTGCCTTCTTTATTAAGACCATTCATTGCTTGTGCTTGTTGCCTAAACTTTAGGTATTTTGATAGACATTTCATATCAGTTCACTTTAAAAAGGAACATAATAATGTGTTTACAGTAGAAGAGGGAAAAAAATCATAACTAGAAAAACCCAATAGTAGATTTAAATGGAGCAAAATGTAAACATAACTCTCATAACATTAAATGTGAATGAATTAGGCAATCTAATAAAATAAAAGAGTAACAGATTGACAAGAAAGCAAAACCATTATATATAATCCATTTCTTAAAAAAAATGTGTTTAAAAAAATTAAACATTTAAAACAAAATACAAACAAAATGAAACTGAGATTTAGAAATTTTTTTTACTATGCATCAAGTGAATCCAAAAGAATAGGAGTTGAAATAATGCTGTCTGACCAACACAAAAAGAAAAATTAAAAAAAAAAATGAAAAAAGGATAACTAAGGAAACTGTCATACTAAAAAGAATTATAGAAAGTAAATCACTATCAGTAGTAATTTTATATGCTTCAGTTGCCTTAACATTACAAATTCATAAAAGAAACATTAACTAAGATACAAGAAAATATAGACAATAACACATTAGTGCTAGGAAATATCAATTTAACTATCAATTTTGGATAAATTGAACTGAAAGTTAAACAAAAAGGAAAATCTGGAAATGAATAAATTGCTGGAGAAATTAGAGTTAAAAGACTTATGGCATCTTCTAAATGGATGGGAAAAGAATATTTCTCAGAACATAGAACTTTTTTAAAAATGTAGTCATATTTTATTTTGTTTTTTATAAAAGCTTTTTTGTGAAGACCGAGTTAGCACCCTGGATACCTTAAAATCAGCCAGAGTCAGGATAGGCAAAAGTCCTTGATCTTTATTCTTGGTCTTTTGGGGTAGCAGTCAGGAAAATGGACACAGAAATCTCCACGCCTTCCTTCTCTCTCCCCACCTTCCTTCTCTCTCCCCACCGCCCAAAGGTCATTCTCGATTGTCTTACTCCACCCTCCAA
This sequence comes from Sminthopsis crassicaudata, assembly GCF_048593235.1. Lineage (NCBI taxonomy): Eukaryota > Metazoa > Chordata > Mammalia > Dasyuromorphia > Dasyuridae > Sminthopsis > Sminthopsis crassicaudata. Next base: position 502,268,405 of record NC_133619.1, on the reverse strand, counting down.
TGCCTCCCACAATTCTCTGTTTACACCCACAGATTGCGCACAGAATAGTTGGGCAGGGCCATTCTCCAAGCATATGTTAATAGAGTATTGTCCAATTGATAATTAGCCTTAAGTGCTCAGTGCATCAACTCAGTTTCAGACCTTTACACTTTTTATTTTCAAAACATATGCATGGATAATTTTTCAACATTGACCCTTGCAAAACTTTATTCTCCCTTTTCCCCCTACTCTCTCCCCTAGATGGCAAGTAATCAATATATGTTAAAAATAGTAAAGAAAAAAAAATATATATGTATATATACATATATATAATCCATATGCATACATATTTTTATTTATTTATTTATTATTATTAATTTTTATTTTTTTTTTGCTGAGGCAATTGGGGTTAAGTGACTTGCCCAGGGTCACACAGCTAAGAAGTGTTAAATGTCTGAGGCCACATTTGAACTCAGGTCCTCCTGACTTCAGGGCTGGTGCTCTATCCACTGTGCCACCTAGTTGCTCCTTGTATGCATATTTATACAATTATCATGCTACACAAGAAAAATCAGAACAAAAAGGGAAAAAAAAATGAGAAAAAAAAATGCAAGTAAATAACAACAAAAAGAATGAAGATGCTATGTTGTGATCCACACTCAATTCCCACAGTCTTCTCTCTGGGTGCAAATGGCTTTCTTCATCACAAGATCATTGGAACTGGCCTGTATGATCTCTTTGTTGAAAAGAGCCATGTCCATCAGAATTGATTATTATATAACCTTATTGTTGCCATGTGCAATGATCTCCTGGTTCTGCTCATTTCACTTAGCTAATGCTATATTCATGTAAGTCTCTCCAGGCCTCTCTGAAATCATCCTGCTGATAGTTTCTTATAGAACAATAATATTCCATAACATTCATATACTATAACTTATTCAGCCATTCTCTAACTGAAGGGCATCCACTCAGTTTCCAGTTTCTAGCCACTACAAAGAGGGCTGCCATAAATATTTTTGCACATGTGGGTCCCTTTCCCTCCTTTAAAATCTCTTTGTGATATAAGCCCAAAAGAAACACTGCTGGATCAAAGGATATGCACATTTTAATAGTCCTTTGTGCACAGTTCCAAATTGCTCTCTCTCGAATGATTAGATCAGTTCACAATTTCACTAACAATGTATTAGTGTCCCAGTTTTCCCCGCATCCCCTCCAACATTCTGCATTATCTTTTCCTGTCATTTTAGCTGATCTGAGAGGTATGTAGTAGCACCTCAGAGTTGTCTTAATTTGCATTTCTCTGATCAATAGTGATTTAGAGCCTCTTTTCATATGACTAGAATTGGTTTCAATTTCTTCATCTGAAAATTGTCTGTTCATATCCTTTGACCTTTTATCAACTGGAGAATGGCTTGAGTTTTTATAAATTTGAGTCAATTATATATTTTAGAAATGAGGACTTTATCAGAACCTTTGAATAGTGCATAGAACTTTCACAAAAATTGGTCATAGAGATATTTTGAACAAATATAAAAAAGCAGAAATAATTAATATCTTTTATAGACAATAATGTGATAAGAATAGTCTTGCTTTAGAAACTAAAAACAAAACATGTATAGTCTGTTAGAAATTTAACAATAAAATCCTAAGTAATAAGTGGGACAGTTCAGGCCAGGATTTTAATATGAACTCCTTCTTTGGATTTTGTCTCCTATGAACATGTCAATTGCTGTACTTCCATTTTCAGTTACTTTTTATTATATTTGGCTTAGTAATCATATAAAGACACTGTTCTTCTCCAATTCTTTTCAGAGAGGAAAAAGAAAAAAAATGATACCTAAAACATATCAGTATGGGTTACCTCTTAAATCAACCTAATATCCAATTCTTCCCTAAAGTTCACAAAAATCTCTCTTTGTCTCTCCCTTTTCCCACTTCTCTATCCTTTCCTCCTTACTTTCTCCTTCCTTTTCTTCTTCTTTTCTGCTTCTCCTCCAACTTCTGAAATGAGGTTGGGGCAAGTCATGTTATATCTTGAGGTCTCAATTTTCTTATCCATAAAATGACGTGGTTAAATTAAGTGATTTCACATTCTCTTCAGCTTTACAATTCTATGATGCTATGATTGGAAGAAGCTTTGGAGCTCCACCAAATAAATATTTGAACAGAGATCAATCTTCTTTTTTTTTTTTAATTTTTTATTATATATATTTTTTATAATATTATCCCTTGTATTCATTTTTCCAAATTATCCCCCCCTCCCTCTATTCCCTCCCCCCGATGACAGGCAATCCCATACATTTTACATGTGTTACAATATAGTCTAGGTACAATACATGTGTGTGAATATCATTTTCTTGTTGCACAATAAACATTAGAATCCAAAGGTACATGCAACCTGGGCAGATAGATATTAGTGCTAACAATTTACATTCACTTCCCAGTGTTTCTTCTCTGGGTGTAGCTACCTCTGTCCATCATTGATCAACTGGAAGTGAGTTGTATCTTCTTTAGAGATCAATCTTCTTGAAAGAAACAATAACTAAACCAAGAGTTCTTAAATTTTGGGGTATCAATTTTTGTATCCCTTTGGAAATCTGGTGAAACCTATGGATCCCTTCTCTGAACAATGTTTTCAAATGCATAAAATACAGAGGACTAAAAGGAAAGCAATTCATTATATTTAAATGTACTTATTAAAATCTAAAATAAATGCCAACAATAAAGTTCTTAGACCTTAGCTTAAAAACCTTTATGTTAGTGAGAACTTTGGATCAAGATATTTGTCAGACAGAAGCAGATAGCCCAGCTCCTACATACTTCCTCCAGCAAAACCCTGAAATTTGTAACAAACTGAATAATTTTCAAGAAATCCAATAAGATACTACAATAACTTCTTCCACTCTGTAAAAGCACAAAAAGTCAGCCAGAATTGCAGAGACAGTCAGAAAAAAGCTGCCAGCAAAATCAGGGCCAGAGCAAGGAAAAGGAAACAATCTGGCAGCTTCCCAATAGCACAAGGGATGGGCCAGAGAAACCATAACTAGGATGGCTTTGTGTGCAGAGGCAGCAAGAACCCAAAGTCAAGGGTTCCCACAAGAAGATCTCAAGATGGTCAGAAATGTGCAGGATTGTGAGAAGTCCATACATAGCAAGGAAACCATCTAGAACAGCAGTGATCAGTGCACCACTAGAGTGCTCAAAATTCTTTAGGGACTCAGGGGCTCTGAAATCCTTAGCAAGCTTTCTTATTAATTTTTTCCAGTTATTTAAAATTCCCCTTATCTCCTTACTCCTCTATAGTCCCATATGGATATAGTAAAGCAAACCAACTTCCTACATTGTGTCCCAAAACTATGATATGTACTTTGAGTCTATCACCTCCCTCTCAGGAGATGAGTAATTTGTATTATCATTAATTCTCTTTGAAGTTGTGGTTGGTCATTGTATTAATAAGAATTCTTAAGTCGTTCAAAGTTGTTTCTCTTTACAATATTGTTATTATACAAATTGCTCTTCTTGTTCTGCTTATGTCACTCTGCATCAGTTCATAAAAGTTTCCCCAGCTTTCACTGAAATCATCTTGTTCATTTCTTACAGCACAATAGTTTCCTATCACTTTTCATATTCCTCAATTGATGGGCATCTCTTTATTTTTTAGTTCTTAGCTACCAGAAAAAGAATTGTTATAAAATTTTTTGTATACATGGGACCTTTTAAATTTTTTTATCTCTTTGAAATGCAGACTACCTCGTTGTATTATGAGGGCAAAGGATATTCATAGTTAAATAACTGCACAGTTCCAAATTGATTTGCAGAATGTTTAGAACAATTTACATATCACTATCAGTGCATACATGCATATACTTATTTTCCCATAGCCCAGCATTTATTATTTTCCATTTTAACTGACATTCATTAACTGATATGTGTGAGGTGGCACTTCAGAGTTGTTTTAATTTTAATTTCTCTTATTGTTGGTGATTTATACATTTTTTCATATGGTTATTGATAGTTTGGATTTCTTCCTCTAAAAATTGCCTGTCATTTATTTTGACCATTTATCAATTGGGGAATGACTCTTATTCTTATGAATTTAAGTCAGTTCTATACATATCTTGGAAATGATATTGGTAATTTCTTCTTTGCTCCTTTAATTTGTTTATGATACCACCCTCATTAATGTACCCACTTGGAGCTTATCTTGGTATATAGTCCAATCCAATCCAATAAACATTTATTAAGACTTGTACTTAGCACCCAGGAAACAATAAAAAGATAGTCCTGCCCTCAAAATCTTAAAATACAAAGGGGAAGACAACATGTAAGAGGGAACAAGAGGAGTGGGGAAGGACCTGAAGACCAAGGGGTATTTTATGGCTGCCCTTTATAAAGGAAGGTATTAGGAGATATTTGGTACTCTATCCATTAGCCCACCAATCATAGAAGTGAGGAAGGATAGGGAGGTAGAGACAAACAAGGCTTGAATTAGCAGGATGGTGATGAGATGTTGATCTAGGTTGAGTTTTTGCCAAGCTACTTTCCAGTTTTCTCATTTAAACTACTAGGGTCTTTTGCTTCTATATATTGTATATCTAAGGCTGCTAAGGGCCAATGGTACAACTTCTATCTGTGCTAAGTAAAAGACAACTTCCACCTCCTCCTAGGAAGATGAAGAAAAAAAAAGTTAGTTGGGAGTTAGACTTCTATATTTTTCCCCAGGAGGTTTGACTTCTATCTCCTGTGCACTATTTTCTGCCTAATCTCTAATCTTCATAAGGAATAGGGGTGAAATAGTGTCTCCCATCTGACCCTTTGATAATATGCCCTCATTTCATGTTGTGCTTGTTTTGGCTTGATCTCTAGTCACTTTTGAGAAGAAGTATGGTACTAAGGAACATTCTCACATCTGGTCATATCCTAGACATTCCAGTGATTCTGAATATCTGCAGATCATCATGCAAACTTCATTCTGCATCACCCACTACCCAATTCTTTAGTCTCATTTCTCTCAACCCTCCCACTTCAAAGCCTGAACTAAAGGCCTTACAATCCTTCTACAGAGTCCTCTGGAATGCTTGTTCTTCAGGCAGCAAACTTTCTTTCATCTTTTATTTTCCTCTTCCTTCTACTTCTAGCTATCACAGAAACCTGGCTCCTTCCAGTGATACAGCTTCCCCAGCTACCCTTTCCATCACTGGCTATATTTTCACTCATTCAATAGTCTTTGTTCCCTATTGCCATTTCCAGATTCTCCATCTACCTTCATCATACAGTAATCTCTGCTCCTTTGAGTTTCATGCACTACATATCTACTACTCAATCAAAATTCTGGTTGCTATTGTCTACAGACCTCCAGGTCACTCCTGTGCCTTCCTCAATGAGTTTGGTATGTAGTTCACAATTTTTTCTTTTCCAACTCTTGTCCTCATACTAGGGATCCTCAATACACTCAATTGACTCTCCCTCAAACACTAACTATTCCATTCCTCAACCTCACTTCTCTTGAATAGGTTCTCAACTTATTATTTTACCCCACCTCAGCTACACAAAAACATGAACTTATACAAATGTACTATTTCTATGTTCAAGAATTCCAAAATCCCTTTATCTGATCAAAGTCTATTTATTTTGGGTATCTCCCTCTGCTTTCCCCACTAGTCTTTGTCCACATCATGACATCCAATCCTCTAATTCCTCAGTTCTCTCCTAGGTTTTCTCCTCTACACTATCCACTCTCTCCTTTTTTCTCCATCACCTTGGAGAAACAATTCAACTTTACACTCTCCTTTCCCTTTGAATCCTTGTCCCCCTTAATATAATGCCAGTTGCATCTTGCCAAGCCCCAGCCTTAAATCATCCCATGATCCACCTCCTTTTCTTCTATAGAAGAGCTGCTGAATGAAGATGGAAAAAAATCACACAACTAGTCTATTGTATTTGCTAAAAATTGATGTTATACATCTGCTTTTGTTAAAAGAGTCAGTCACTTAACAGAGCTAGAAGTTAAATTATTTAAATAATATATGTCCTGCTTTAAACTGGGGTTACTTAAAGTTCTTATAACTCAATATATTTATGTATCCATTTCAGAACCTTTTGCTAACTTTTTAATAACTCTCCCACCTTTAGATGAATTCATTTTTATATTGGAATCTATCCTAGAAAATTGGCTTTTGATTTGTTTGTAGATAGAGATAGGTGATATAGGTGATAGATGATATATAGATGAAAAACTGGAACCCTTGGCCTAAAATATTCCAAATTTGAAAAGAGAGTTAATTTCCATCATCTTACCTTTTTATTGGCAATGTAAATTGGAAGTTTGTTTGAGATCAAATTTTGTAGGAAATTTCTACAGGTGACCTGAGCTGGAGAAGAACAGACCACACCAGAGCCATAGGACTGTATCAGCTGTTTCTAGAGGAAGGGAGGTATTTATTTTACCATTTGCATCTTTTATTTGTAAGATCTTCTCATCAAAGGGGACCAAAGACCATTGCTCCCTTTGATTTTTCTCAAGCATCATCCATTTTCCCATTTTTTCTCTCATATTGTCTTCCCTCATAATTCCCTTATTTAGAAACCTTTGATAAAGTGTTTGATGGACATGTTTGTCTTTGGTCTAAAAGAGATGGCCAAATGACCATCACTTAATATGAAAAGATGATTTTATTCCTTGCAAAACTAATCCCTCTACTTGTACAAGAAATCTCATTTCATCCCATTTCCTCCACTACTTTGTCTTTCTAGCTATTGACTTCTTTCCTGCTGCTTAGAAACATGCTCATGTTTCCCTTCAAAAAAATCCTCACTTTATCCTTCTATCCTCACTATCATTTTATCTCTTCTTCCCTTTGTGACCAAATTCCTTGCAAAGGCCCTCTTTCCAAGTGGTGCCTCCACTTCCTCTCTTTTCACTGTTGCAAACAAAAAAGCAAGAAAAATAAATTGAAAAAATATGCTTTGATTTGCACTCAGAATTCTTCAGTTTTCTCTCTGCAGGTGGATAGCATTTTTACCATCAATCCTTGGGGATTGCAGTAGATAATTGTATTGATCAGAATACCTAGATCTTGCATGGTTGATTGTTATTACAGTATTGCTGTTACTAAATACAGTGTTCTTCTATTTCTGTTCGCCTCATTTACATCATCTCTGGTTTTTTTGAATTTATCACCTTTGTCATTTTTATAGCACAATAATTTTTTTCACATATATTGCAACATGTTTAGTTCCAATGACCTTTTCTCAATCCTCATTCTTCTTGACCTTTCTGCAGCTTTTGACACTGCTGAATATGCTCTTCTGCTTTATATTCTTTATCTCTAGGTTTCTGAGGCACCACTCTTTCCTGATTTTCCTCCTACCTCTCAGACTACTTTTCCTTTTTTCCTGGATTCTTATTCAAAACAAGCTTTCTAACCATAGGTTTACCACAGCATTCTGTCCTGGACTCTCTTCTCCTAGTATACTTTTGTAGTCTGAGCCTATTCTATCATTATAGTTACTCAGAATTATAAGCTTTTCCTCTTTTGGCACATTGATGATAAAGATCTCCGGGTCTTCATGAAATTTTTCTTTGACCTTATCAGGATACATCATAGTAGGAGCATAGGCACGATGATGGTGGCATGGTATTTTTCTGCAAGTAGCAATTGCATTGTCATGAGCCTGTTATTCACTCCTTTTGGAAGGCACATGAACTTAGTTACTAGATTATTTTTATTGAAAAACTTACACCAACTTCATGGTTCTCCGTTTCACTGTAGCCACTCCGAGAAGAAAAAAAAACCCAACATGTATCCAACTCTTACTTCAGTTAACTGGCCTTCATTTTCTAACCTTATTGCACTCAGGGTTGCTATTTGGATGTGATACTTATTGAGTTCAATAAAACTTCATTGATGCACCCTCACAGCAAACGTTGGCGTTTAATGGACTATGTGATTATAAGGAGAAGAGACAGACAGGAAGTGAGAATGACAAAAGCAATTGTGTAGTGCAAAGTACTGACCCATCGGAGACTTATTTTATGCAAACTGAATATTTGTCTTCAACAAAAGCAGTGTCCCTAGAGCCAAAAGACTATTAGAAGAATTAATGCCAACAGAGTAGAGTGCTTCTCTGAGAGAGAAGAGTTTGTTAAAATACATCTGGCAACAATGAAGCAGAAAAGGAGGGGCATCTTTCAGAGATTTGTATAGCACTAGATGTACTCATTTGAGTCAGAACACTCACAAACATCAAGACTGTTTTGATGAAAATGATGAGGAAATTCAGAAACTGCTAAATGAAAAAGGAGAACTCCACAAAGGGTACTCCCAGGATAGTCCATCCATCTCTAAGAAAGTAGCATTCAATTTCATCAAAAGTAAAGTACAATTGGAACTTAGAGAAATACAGAATTCTTGGCTTAATAAGAGGCAGATGAAATTCAGTTTTATGATGATAATAACAATCCAAATTGTTTTTATGATGTACTGAAGGCTGTTTATGGGGCCAAAAATCTATGGTGCATCTCAACTTTTCAATGCTGAAGGAACCACACTGATTAGGGATAAAGACATGATCCCAGAGAGATGGGCTGAACACTTCCATGGTGTTCTCAATAGACCATCATCAATCAATGCTGAACCGATTACCTCAAGTTGTAATCAATCACTCTCTAGCTAAAGTTCCAGCTGAAGGAGACGTTTTAAATTCCATTAGGCTATTTTCATGTGACAAAGCACCTGGGGCTGATTTTATTCCAGCTAAAATTTACAAGGCTGGAGGTCCATTCATACAAAAGCTGACTGAAATTTTCCAGATTATATGGCAAAAGGAGATTATGCCTCAGTTCAAGGTTGCATCCATTGTCCATCTTTATAAAGATAAAGGGAATAGATTGTCCTGTGACAATCACCAAAAGGGGCCTCTTTCTTAGTCATTGCTGGCAAAATTATTGCCAGAGTACTCCTTAAGAGGCCAACAGCTGGAAAAAAGATCATCTACCTGACAGCCAGTATTGTGCCTTCAGAAAGAGCTGAAGAGCAGTTGACATGTTATTTACTGCCAGAAAACTCCAGGAAAAATGCCAGGAACAGAACAGAAGTCTGTATATATTTGTAGATCTGACCAAGGCCTTTGATACTATCAGTCATGATTGCTTATGGAAAATTATGTCAAAATTTGATTGCCCAGAGAGGTACGTCATTTTCATGATTGCTGAACAATGAACAATGCTCATGAGCTTTCCCAATCACCAATGGAGTGAAACAAATCTTTGTGCTTGCTCCCATGCTTTCTTAGCATGATATTTTCAATCATGTTGTCAAACACCTTCAATGAGGACAAACATGGAATCAAGGTCAGCTACCATACTAATGCTAAATACTACTTCACTTTTTGATCTAATCAGCTGTCTTAGTTTTAATTATCATCTCTATGCTGATGATTTTTAAAACTACTTATCCAGCTCCAAATTTTCTATTGATCTCCAGGCTTTCATCTCCAATAGTCTTTAAGCAATCTGAACTAAGATATCCAATTGACCTCTTAAACTCATTATATCCAAAACTTGAACTCATTCTCTTTCCCCCTAAACGTCCCCACTTCCCATCTTTCCTATTTCAAGGAAAATAACATCCTTCCAGTCCTTCAGGCTTGAAATCTGGACTTCTCACAATCTCTCACTCTCCGTATCTAATCTGTTGCTAAGTCTTGTCAGCTTCCCCTTTTCTACATTTTACAAACATGTTTTGTTCTCTATTCCTACACTAACCACCACTCTGGTGCAGGCTCAAATCATCTCAGGCTTGGTTGGAATAATGAAATGCCAGGTTGGTGGGTAGCTTGCCTCACCCTATTCCAATCTACTCAGTCACTGATTTTCTTAAAGCTCAGGTCCAACTAGGTCACCCTACCTCCACACATACATGCAATATACTTGTATCCCTCCAAGATAAAATACAAAATCCTCTGTTCAGTGTTTAAAATCCTTTATTAACTAATGCCCACTCCCATCACTTTCTGTATGTTGTTTTTACCCTGTACAAACAAGACACTCCATCTCTCAACTCTGGTTATTTTCTTTATCTTCCCATGTCTTCTTTTCCTTCTTATTTCTACCTTCTGGCTTCTCTGGCTTCCTGCAAGTCCCAGTTAAAGCCCCCATTTTCTAGAAGAAGCCTTTTCTAACCCTTCTTAATTCTATGACTTTCCCCCTTTGAATTATTTTTTGGTTTATACTATAACTAGTTTATCTGTACATATTTGTTTGCTTGTTTTCTCTCATTATATTGTAAGCTCCTTGAGGGCAGGGAATTTTTGGGTCTTCTTATATTCCTAATTCTTTGCACAGTGCCTATCACTTAATAAATGTTTATTGACTGGCTAATCTGTTCTACAAGTCGACTTTTCCATTGCTTAATTGTATTGTTGGATAACCGAATAGCAAGAAGATCAAATCAATCAACACTTAAAGAAATTAATTCACACTATTTACTGGAAGGTCAAATACTGGAGCTGAATCTTAAATATTTTGGCCACATAATGAGAAGACAAGTCTGGAAAAGATCCTGATGTTGGGACAGATTGAAGGCAAAAGGAGAAGGAAACAGTAGAAGATGAGATGGATATAAAATATCATGAAAACAATAAACATGAACTTGGACAGACAGAGTAGAAAGGCTTGACATGCTATGATGGCGTCACAAAGAGTCAGACATAAGTGAACAGTGATAAAAACTTTGTAATAAACATTCAGATCTGGTACTTTAAAGTCCCTTTCTCACTTAAAAAAATTATTTCCCTTGAGATTCTAGAAATTTTATTCTTTGAGATAAATTTTATTGCAATTTTTTGATGGTTCTATAAAGTAAATCTTGGGCAATACAACACAAGCAAATTAATTTAAGTAGTATTGCATTTTTATTACTTTGGCTCAGCCTACCCATGTGTTGTTGTTTAGTTGTGTCCAATTCTCCATGCCAGGTCCTGCTATCTTCCATTCTCTCCTGAGATCTTTCCACATTCATGTTTGTTGTTTCCATGACACTCTCTATTCATTTCATCCTCTTGTGGTCCCTTTCTTCTTTTGCCTTCAATCTTTTACAATATCAGAGTCTTTTTAAATGAGTCTTGTCTTCTCATTATGTGACTAAAATATATAAGCTTATGCTTTAATATTTGACCTTCCAGTGAATAGTCTGAATTAATTTCCTGAAGTAAATGATTTGATCTCCTTCTTATGGGACTCTCAAAAAAACTTTTGGCACCACAATTTTAAAGCATTAATTCTGTGGCTCTCAGTTTTCCTTATAGTCCAGCTCTCATTGTCATACATTGCTACTGGGAAAACCATAGGTTGGACTAGGTGGACCTTTGTTAGCAAGGAGAAACATCTGCTTTTTAGAATACTGTTCAGATTTACCATAGCTTCCTTCTAAATATATACCAATCAAAGTAGATGCCTATCAGTCTAAACAAATTGTAATATATAAATGTAATGGAAATACATGTTGCTGTAAGAAATGATATGGTGAATAAAAATAGAGAACTGTGGAAAGGTCTGTATGAATTGATACAGAGTTATGTAAACAGAGTCAAGAAAATATATACATAATAATTAAAATAATGTAAATGGAAAAATATTTACCAAATAATCAAAAGTAAATGTAACAAAATTATGAAGAATGAGCAAGACTTGAATGAAGAGATATGAGAGAAAACCCTCAATAAAAGTAAGATTCCACATATTACACAAGTTTGGGGGCTTTTTTCAAATGTATTGATCAGTTTTGCTGATTTTCTTTTTCCCTCTCTGGAAAAAATACGATTTATCCAGACAGGGCTGGATATCTGGAATGAGTGTGATGTTGTAAGAAATAAGTGATATCAATAAAAATGTATTTAAAAAAGAATCCAATAGAAGCAAGTCACAAGACAAGATATAAATTTTATCTTTAATAAAGTTCCCATAACCCCTTGTGCTACTGGGACTTCTCTTATTGGTGTTATGGGTTTTGTTGTTTAAAGGTAGCTAGAACTTCAATTCTATCCCTTTTGTTAACTAGACTCAGTAGTGGTCTTATTTCTGTTCATTATGTTTTGTAGTATGCTTTATGTTAAATATATTAAATACTTATTGGGATATTGTTGCTTACAAACTGAATACTCTTAAATGAGAGGTAGAAATGAGCCAAATTGATGTGATGTTTCTAGGGTGATTTCTAGCTGGAAGAAAATGCATGGGAGAGAGAATAATAAATATTGAGAAATATTCAATGTGAGTCTAGACTTGCTCTTTTACAGTGATATGGGCCAAAGGTTACATAATAGATTCCTAGCTGATCTCACTGAGTCTAGGTTATATCCTCTTCAATTCATATCTCAATTATTTGAATAATCTTCCTCATATGCTAATCTCTCTGAACATGCCTATCTCTATCCCAGTACCTACAATGGGTTTCCATTATCTACTGATTAAAGTATAAATTCCTGATGGAAATGCTCTCTATCAAAAGAGTTTCAACCTGCCTTTATAATCTTAGTACTACCCATCCCAACTCTGTATTCAGAATCATTATTTGTTCCCTTTTCTCATCTTATCTTCTCTCACCTTTCTATTTTTGTTTATTCCATTCCCTATGACTTATATGCATTTTCTCTCCATCTTTCTCAACTTACTCAAGTCCCTACTTTTCTTCAAAGCCCAACTCAAATGCTACTTCTTCCATGAAGCTCTCCTAAGTTATTTCAGGTCAATGTGATTTTCACTCCTGAAATTTCTTATAAAACTTTGCCTGGATCTCTCTCAAACTTAACATTTCTTTGTATCATCATTGTTTATGTACATGTAACTCCCAATTTCTTACCTCTAATTATATTGTAAACTCCTGGAGGTACTAAGGATAATAAAGATAGATATAATACAGCATTAGTATTATATCTATCTTTATATTCTTAATACCTAGCATAGAAAGAAACAACAGTAAGTTATCTTTGGAGATCTTTTTAGTCATTTGACACCTTCCTCTTCCCCTCTGCCAGTGTGTTCTACCAAAAGAGTTAGCTTACCTTTACTCCTTCCCCAATCCTCCTTTTTCAGCCAACTAGCATGTACACAAGAAGCTATAATACTCTATTGTTAGATGCAATAATAGGAACCGGGTCAGAAACTACCCAGTCACTTTAGAAGAACAACACTTTTAAATCTTAATTCCCTCTTCTAGCATTTTTTATTATAGTTTTAATCATAGGCCACTCATTAGGAATCCCCATACTGGCCCCAAGATAATCCATCATAATTTAATTACAATTTTTCATTTGCTAATGTAGCTCTATAGCAGAATCTTATCAGTGGTCCGGCAAATTTCTGAAGTGAATGTTTCCATGATGGCTAATGATTTGGTGCGTGGGCTGAGCAAAGGAAATTGAATCAGAATTCAGAATAGCCAAAGAGATCCCTCTAGATAAAATAAATGATGTTCAGTGACTCAGACACTGATGCATTATTGAACTTTCTTCAAGTCCCTAGAGGAGGAAAATTGACCCTATCAGTGTGGATCAACAACTTCATCATACAGACTTGGAAAATCTAGATACCAATAGAAAGAAATTTTCTTTGGCCGTCTTGGAGTTGGGGGATTTGTAATGGAAGAATAGCTACATTTCTTTACTTTTCCTAAGAAAAGTTCATATAATCAGTTTCCTCAGAGACCTTTTGTTAAAATACCCACTTTCCCATATTCAAAAGTAATCCCTAACCTGCTCCCTGGCCTTCTTAACATCATAGAAGTACATGATTGAGATTAAGACTGAATCCTAGAAATTGAAGGCAGAAGATTCCTAGTGGCTGGGGATGGGTCAGAACCTTTTCTTTCCTAACAGTTTTATTCAAAACTTGGAAGATTTTTAAAGAATTATAGAATCTGAAATTTAGAAACTTTTCTGAGAAATATTCAAATCTATTGCTCTTCTTTGGGTAGGGACACATGTAATCCATCCCAGACAGATGAGAATTTCTTCCATTTTCAGTCTTTCATAGAAGGACATTTCACAACATGCTTGCTTATTTCAGAATTTAACGGCTCTCATTGTCAAAAAGATCTTCCTTAAATGCAATATAAATCCTTTGTGCTCCCACATACTTCATTTTTTTCTTTGCTTAAGATGAATCATAACTCATGAAACTCAAAGAAATGATTATTCATCTGTAGAGCTCTAAACTGGGAATTTTGCATGTGAGATCTTTTATCTTGGCTTAATTTTTCTATCCCAGTATTCCTCTTTCATTCACTTTTTGTCTTCATTACTACCATAAATCCTGACACCTTCTCTTTTCTCTGAGATAATCAGCTCCTTTCTAGCTTTCTAGCTTTTCTATTCAATCTGAACCCCATAATCATCTACTTCCATAATAATATACCAGAAATTTATGTAAGACCCAGAGAGAATTCTCACATGTGTAGTGTAAGGATCCACATGTGGCAAGAAGCTGACTTCCTCCTTATTCTCCTCCCTCCTTGTTTGACTCAAATATGAGGTAAAATAGACATCTCTAGTCTCTTCTCCCCAGACATTTCTAAAGGAGACTTTAATTTCTGTCAGGAGGGAAGGAAAGAGAATGGGGCAAGAGGTGAGTCTCTTCTCCTTAAAGAGAGGAAGTATCAGGCTAGAATATCTACTTATTCCCTTAAATATTACTAGGCTAGGAAATATGATCAGATTCAATCTAACTTCTGATCATTATGCCATTATTAGGGACAGAAGGAAGAGAGAGAGGAGCTGTATATCTGAACTATATATCCATGACTTTACTCCCTTTCTACCAAATGCCAATTCCATAATGAAGACACATTACAAATAGCAAAGAAATTCATTTATCCAAATAATAACAAAACAGAAATCAGAGAAGGCATACATAGGAGAATTTATTCCAAATGGAATAATACCAAATGGAGTATTTATAATTCAGCTCAACTAAGAAAGAGTCTTGATCTCATCAAAGGTGAAACTCCCTGAAGTATCTAGTATAGTGAACTAGGGATAAAGACATGATGGAACCTCCTAGATCTTTTCATATCTTCTCAGCTTTTTTTTTCCCCAGCATCCTAAAGTAGAGTTGGCTTTTTTCATCATCCTCCTAGAAACTGAAAGTCAGGAGTACCTAAGTGACTTGAAACATAAAAAGTCCTCAAGAAAATAAGATAAAAACTGAAGCTTTCTCACTCTCCAACTCTGCCCTACCTCTCACACAAGGAAAGGCATTCATCTTTACCAACAAGGAAAAAGTCCTATATCTATGGGCTTTGAGTCAGGTGTTATATTTTATAATTTATTTTTTCTCTTGATCTTCCATGTTACATGCCTTGTCAATCTCCAACTCTGGCTGATTCTTATAATTCACTTTCTCTACTTCCTGATATGAGGTTGTAAAGTGTTACTGTAGTCACATGACAATTCTGTTAGGGTCAGCTAAACCTTTCACTACTGTTTAGCAATCCTTTTATTTATCTGTAGTTGACTCCCTTTCCCATTTCCAACAAAGGTTATTTGAAACCTATTTCCCAATCCAAATATAATGATTTTATATTGACTGATAAACATATATGAGTTTTTTTAGTGTAGCTCTCCATGCCTTTCAAAATCTTGCCTCAACTTACCTTTTCCATTTTATCTTATACTAGGACCCTTCATAAACCTTGTACCCCACTGAACTATACCATTTGATATTCTCTGAATATTCCCTGAATTTCCTCTCTATTCTAATATCGTATCTTCTTTCTCATTTCTGCCTATTGAAATCCTACAATGCCCAATTTAAATACCATTTCCCCTAGTTTGCATCAGTTCTTTCCTGACTACTAGTGAAATGCAATTGCTCCCTATTATTTGAACTCTTAGAACAATTTATCGATATTCTGAAATTATGCTGGTGGTAGGAACAATATTCTAAGGCTCTATCCAATATAGTCTAGGTAAGGAGACTAAAGGCTCCCTAGAAGTTCAGACCATAAATAATACTTTTTGGTGACCTAGATACAAAAAAAAGCTATGGTGTTGAGGAGTTAAGCTGTCTTCCTTCAGGCTTCTTTTCAATAGAATAGCATGATCAACACAGGCACAGGGAAGCTACATCTCAATGAATTAGTACTGTATCTTCTCTGAATATCCTTTATCTGCTGTGGCTGAGTAAATCTCATTTTGATTAGAAAGAGAATGTTAGAGATCTATTAGATGGACTATGAATGTCCCATGTCATTCCAGGTCTCAAACCTCAGTTCCCAGATGAGCTTTAGTTAGGTTAGCCAAAAATAACATTCAAATTTATGCTGTAGATATTTGTGTGCATATCTTATCTCTACCATTGAGCATCCTCTCAACGAGAAGCTGAGAAATAGAAAAGGAGTCATTCCTTTACTGCTATTATCCAGGCTCTGGCCACAGGATGGGAGAGTCCAATGTAGAGACTCAAAGTGGACACTCACATCAGGAAACTTCAAAGTACTAGAATAGCAAGTGGAGAACAGAGGTGCTGAGCAAGTTTCTATTAAGAAGTGCCAAACAGGCAAACAGGGAGGGAGGATAGGCAAGATGGAGCGTGGAAAGCAAACCATCTGAAGGTACTGGAGTCAGTGTGACATCTGGCTCTGAGAGGCAGGCAAAGCTGTTTCCCCATATGTAAGTAACCACCTCCCCACAAAGCCCCATAAATATCTTTTCCTCCCTGTGGTGCTGGAATGAATATGAAGAACAGGAACCACATCTCAGTCAAATCTGATACTGCTCTCCCACTGTGGGTGGAAACAAATACACACACACAAACACACACACACAATTACACACACTCTTTGCTTATACCTAGGTTTTGTCATTACCTCCTACTGTAATAGGCCCCCAGGGAAGTATGGAAATATATCTCTCTATTCAGTTCAAGTTTATTCTTAGGTCAAGGGGATTTCCCTTGCTACTTCATTAATAGGGTGCCTTTTGCTGAAATAAGAAAATGCAGACTCTTTCTTATTTGTCTCCTCCCCAGTTCTTCAAATCTGTTTCTCTTCCTACTCCCCACTATTCTGAAGACAGAAATTAGTGGTGTTTAGTAACAAAGAGAAATGAACACAGGAGGAAACAGTCTGGGCACTATCCACAGGCAGATGTTTAGTTCTCTATTGTTAAAATGACTTTGAAGCCTTAAACACTCAGTGTGTATATCTGAGTGGCATATACTTTGTACTTTAAATGACATATGTACCTTCCAATGACAGTGAAAACAAATAATACCTGATCATGAGTGCAAAGTAATTTATCTAAATGTATATGCTATTTCCCAAACATGTTCACAAAAATTTCAGATCACCTCCATATCCTCTTTTGCCTTTGTTTCCTTCCCCAAAATTGGGGTCCTGATAGTGTCATATGAGGTTGAAGCAACCTGGAAAAATGAATAGTTCAGTTTCACTTAGATGAGTTCAAAGACATTAGCAATATAGGACTACTGATATGAAAACTGAACGCAAGCCAAGCCAGGGCAGGACAGAGCAGGTTCTCTTATTTTCTTGTGATACATTTTGTTGAGTAGTATTTTGTTTTTCTAATTATATATATAGTTTTTAATATTCATTTTTGTAATATTTTGAATTCTAAATTTTTGAATCTCTTCCTCCCTCACATTCTCCCGTTCCAAGACAGAAAACAATGTGATATAGATTACACATGTATAATCATTTTAAACACATTTCCATATTTGTCACATGAAAGAAAAATCAGAACAAAAGGAAAAAACCACAAGAAAGAAAAAATAAACCAACAAAGAAGGTGAAAATATGTGCTTTGATCTGTATCAGTCTCCATAGTTTTCTCTCTGGAAGCAAATGTCATTTTCCATTCCAAGTCTATTAGAATTGACTTGGATCACCACATTTTTGAGAAGAATCAAGTCCACCACAGTTGATCATCACATAATCTTGTTACTGTGTACAGTCTTTTTTTTTGGTTCTGCTCATTTCATTCAGCCTTAGTTGATGTGAATCTTCCCAGGCTTTTCTAAAATCAGCCTGTTCATTATTTCTTATAGAACAATAATATTTCATTACATTCCTATACCATAACTTATTCCCTATTCCCTAACTGACAGGCATCCACTTAACTTCCAGTTCCTTGCCACTACAAAAAGGGCTGACACAAAAATTTTTACACATGCGAATCCTTTTCCCTCTTTTATTATCTTTTTCAAATACAGACACAGTAGTGAGACTGTTGGATCAAAGAATATGCAATAGCTTTATAGTCCTTTGGGCATAGCTCTAAAATTGCTTTCCGGAACAGTTGGATCAGTCTGTGATGCATTTTAAATGACACACTTTGTGTCTTATTTCTCAGTCTAACTCAGAAAATATTCTTGGATCCAGAGTCTGAGGATATGGATCAAAATGTCCATAAAGATGAGTTTTCTTAGGAAGAGAAGAACCAGTATCATCATCAAAGAATTATAGTTGTTTGTCCTTCATTTTCAAAGTGAACCAAAATGACATCACTATATTGGGGTCAAGGAACAGTGTGTCCAACTGTGGCTGATCAGACCAGTTCAAGCTTGGAAAGTTCTACCACATGTTGGGCACAAATAGTCTACATGAATGTTTGGAGCAGAGAGCTCTCTAAATTTGCACATCTCACATTTCTTTTGAGCTAGTTCAATCCTTCTTTTTTCATAGAGCACAGCTCCTTCTTTGATGTGGCCACACCATGCAGGGCAGTCCTTTGTCAATGTCTCACAAAGTCTTTGTCTCACAATAGATTCTAAAGTTCTTCAGAGAGACTTGAAAATATTTTTGGATCACTTCTTCTAATCTTAATATGTTTTGCCTTATTGAGTTATTCACAAAATAGTCTTTTAGACAAACATTCAAACATATGACATTCAAACAACATGGCCAGCCCATTGAAGTTGTGCTCTTTTTATTCACATTTGAGTGGTTGGCAGTTCAGTTCAAGAAGGGACATTATCTTGCCAGGTGATCTTCAGAATCTTCCTATAGCAATTCAAATGGAAGTGATTCAGTTTCCTGGCATGGTGTTTGTGTGCTGTCCAGGTTTCACAGGCACACAATACAAACCTTCAGTTTGGTAGGCAGTTTAAAACCTCTTCTTTCCCACACTTTCCTTTGGAGCCTCCAAATACTGGAGCAGCTCTGGCAATTTGTGTGTCAGTTTTATCATTTATGAGTACATCCCTGGTAAGTACAACCAAGGTATGTCCCACGACTTCCAAAATTTCTCTATTTGCTGTAACTTTTGGTTCCACATGTGAACGGTGTGGTGCTGGTTGGTGACACTACTAGCATATATATGTTTCTTTATTAGGTGCTTTATACAAAATAAGATTAATATACTATCTCCTCCCTGACATCTTTTCTATGAAACCTTCTGAACCAATCATGAGTTGTGACAATTCTTTCTAATTTTGAGTTAAGATCATCAAACTCTTCAATTCTTATTCCTTACCTTATAGGTGTGTTTACCCTTTTACTGTATTAATACTATTCCTTATATTTTACATAATACTGTATACGTTTTTCTTCCTCTTTCTTTAAAAGTATGTGTTTTTATTGATACTTTATATTTTTATATCATGTTTATTTCCCTTTCCCTACCCTATGAGACTGGGGTATATAGGGTGTTCAAGGAGGACTAGCACCTCTGGTAGAGGACTTCTTGAGCTCTTTTCAGGGCTGCTTATCCACCTTTGGTGTCTCCTTCTCACCCAGCGAAAGCTGGGTGACTCTAAAAAGGTGTAGAGCACACAGCAGCCAAACCCTTGTAAAAACATCTTGATAAATGGGCTAAACCAGATTGAGGCTAACCGACATGCCTCAAACTTGCTGATGACTTAGGAGGGTGTCTGCTCTTAGCTTGTGAAGACTTTCCTTGGTGGAATGGATGGATGAGAACAATTTGTTCCAATTGTCATAAAGACAGCTATCATCAGACATCAAAGATGCCAAGATCATCCACGGAATACTGGGCCATTGTCATTGTCTTGACTTTTGTTTTGTTTCTGGACTTCAGTGACTCTGGAAGAGAAAGTGAGGCTGACAAGCACAATTCTGCCTCACTAACTAATTGACATGCATCATTCTGTGAAGTCATTGGTGTTCATTGAATATTTTATTTCCTCTTCTGTTAATCTGGGCAATTTATATTTTCATAAATATTCATTCATTTCAATTAGATTTTTAGATTTATTGGCACATACTTGGACAAAATAGCTCCTAATTATTGCTTTAATTTCCTCTTAATTAGAGGTAAGTTTTCATTTTTAATGGTGGTAATTTGTTTTTGTTTTTGTTTTTTCATTTTCATTGGTCCTTTTTGAAAAAAAAATGACAATTATGAGAGAGCCATCCCTAATAACAAAGATTAGAAAAGAAAGGAAAAAAGAGTTAAACAAAACTAATCAATACATCAACCATACCTGATAACAAATGCAATATTCCATGCATTTAATCTCCTATCTTCACAATGAAGAGAGGTAGGTGAATTTTCTTAACTCTTTTCCAGGAACAAACTTTGTCATCATTATTATAAACTATTCAGTTTTGCTTTATTTTTTATATTTATATTTATTGTTTATTTATATTGTTGTAAGCATTGTTTAATGATTTTTTTATTCTGCTTACTTCAGATAAGTTCAGATAAATCACTTTGTGCTTTTCTGGATTCTTCATATTCATTGTTTCTTAGGGCATAGTACTATTACATTACATTCGTGTACCACAGTTTAGTCATTCCCTAACCCATGGGCACCTACTTTGTTTTCAGTTCTATTTTTTTTTTTATCAAGAGTTATTTATTATTTCAGTATCACCTTCTCTATAATCTTTTCTCCTTCCATGTTTTCCCATTTATTTCTAATAGTATATGAGATTGCTCTTCAAATCTGTTTTTGTAAAAGAGAATAAAATTCATTACTTCATATTTAGATCCATTTACATTTTGTATGGAAGTAGTTAAATGCTATATTAAACAGCAAACACAAATAAATCTTATACTATGCCAGAGGGCACAAATTCTGGCTTGATTTTCACTTCTACAAAAAAACCTACTTTTATACTTTTAAAAGCGTGCTTTCATGTACATTGATTAACGTTATCCTCACAATACTCTTGCAACACAACTAGGGTCATATAACAAATTTGAACTCTGGTACCTCTGCCTGAAACTGGGTTAAAGAATATAGTATATTTAAATGGGTTCAGTTCTATAAAAAAGTGTCGGGGTACAAATATTAAACCAAATCATCTTTGATGATATTAATTCTATAATGTATGTGAGAGAGAAGGAAGGTAAATAAGCAAATAAGGCTTCAGAAAACAGTATAGTGATTTGGCGACGGTGGTCTGATATGACTTTATACTTTTCTTTCTGTATGATTCTCTATGACTCTGCCCAGTGACTCTTTGAATGAGGTTTGATTGGGTTGTTTAGGTGTCCATGTAGTTCTACACATATGTTCACTGCTATTTCAGAACTTTGATCCAGAATACATCAAAAGGGATTTCTGAGCAATTCGTTAATATTGATATTAACAAAGACTTATCCTAGGACTCCCCAGCAATTGTGCTTCTTCCTTTATCTCTAAAGAAGGTGTGCTTGGCAGTTGCATCTGGATAGGATTATCCCTCTAAGAGCAGATATTTTTATCACCATTTTCATATTAGAAAATTGAAAGAGATGGGATAAAGTATTCAAAATAACATAGATACATTCAATGTCAGTGTCAGCATTAGAATCTAGGATTTTTGCCTCCAACTATTTATTTTTCTTTTAAGTCTTTTTTTTTTCTTTTAAGTCATGTTTTCATTCAGTAGCTCAGTGGTCTAAGACTAACTTAAACACAAGGAGATTGGAACTTTTAAATTTAATTTAGTTTTATATATGGTGCCACAATTGTAAAATACTTAATAAATATTTTTGTTATAACTGCCGAGGAAGTCTACCCTTAGACATAAGACGCTAAGTCAGGTAGCCCCTAGGCCATTACAGTTGCTATGATCACATTTCATAGCCATAGTAGCAACAGATACTACTTTTAACATCCTGCAAAAGTATGCTCTGCTTTGACTTGTGAGCGTCAGAGAATTATTAGCTGAAAGTTACTGTACTAAGCAGCACCTAAGAACTTAGCCTAGGTCATATAATGAGATAATCAATGTGGAATAAGGTTCCTAAGCAGTGCTGGGTGACCTTGAAGTTCTTCTAAAGTTGACTTTGCCACAGGAAAAAAAATAATTAGAGCTCCTCATTAAACTTGGGCCAAGTGGTGGCAGGACTAAACTATTGTACCTCCAACACTGAGTGCCCCTGATGGGGGGAATTAATAATTTGTGGATGACAATTCGTTAAAACAATTAAAAAAATAATCCATCAGGGTTTTCTTTGAGGGAGGAATGAAGATAAATATTGGAGAATTCAATTTTGCTCTGCGAAGGCTTCATCTCTGACAAGTAGTTAATCTATTTGTTGATACTGTGAGAGGATAACATCCAGCAGGGAGAAAATTAAAAAACGCTCAGAGCCAGTTGCTACCCTGATGAATCTCATCCAATTATTTAACAGGACACTGCTGGGTGTTTTTTTATATGGTTTTAATTTCATTTTTATTCTCCATTGTTTGCCAAACCCTTATAAAAGTTTTTTGGGAAAAAAAAAACCCTACTTTTCTGACTTCACTTTTTTTTCATTTGGCAAACATTGATTTTTTTTTTTTTGCCTTGTATTCATAACAGTTCAAAATTATTGTGGGATTTGTCTATCATTGATTGATTGATTGACTATTTTTTGCTGGAATATAACACCTTGGCCATTAGATTCAAAGAGACATTTTTTGTCTTCTGACTATCAATTGCAATAGAGAATTGGATTAAGAAGAAAGAACTTTCTACTTATAGGATGATAAACCCTTGACCAAGACATTTAAGGTGACAAAAAGATTGCTTCTGAGTGAGAACTTGTTAGTGGAAATTTCCCCTCTAAGTATGAGCTTTGACTTTAAATTAAAAGGGTGTTTCTATACTTAGAAGTTTCCAGAAGGGTTGGGAGGAGAATTAGATTGACTCTGGATAGCACAGTAATAAGTAGACATTCTGGTACCAAGTATAAATTGAGGCAAGGGTAGCTTGCTTTGTGTGAGCTTGTCCAGTAGGTATCCACATCAGTACTCCGAGGCATTTCCTGAAAGGCATTATGTACGTTCCAAGGACTATTGGTGGCTTGACTGGCTCCAGTCAAATAATCTCATTCAGGGAGAAGGCAACAATCCCTCTATTATCTAGGAGGAGTTGGAGAGGAACACAGTGGTGGGGGAAGGTAGACCTTGGAAGAAATGTAAAAAAGAAATGTCATGGGATCCTGGGGATCACAAACTGGAGTGTGATGAGGGAGTAGAGGCATTTTTATAGTTGTGCTACATGGTGCAAAATTTTTAAAGGACCTGTGAAAAGTAGACTAACAGACCATTGTGACAAGGAAATATTCTTCAATATCAGCTCCTTGGGATAAAACCCCAGCTGCCTTGCCCTAGTAATTGTTCTGCTACTCATTGTTTAGTTATGTATTCAGTGCAGCACAGGACCCTTCTTCCATTCTTGCCCAATGTTCACTTTGCTTCTGTTCTAAAGATTATAGCAGAAATATGCCTTCTATATACTGATTTTCCTAATATAACTTACTTTTTACATTCTATTTTACAGCTGGAAATCCATAGTAGAGAGAGGTAGGGATTAAATCCTGACCTTGTGGTTTATGATTTTATGGAATTTCCTAAACAGTTTAAAACTTCTCTCATGAATTTCTCTCTTTCCCTTTGCATCATCATGATTCTGTTACAGAAGGCTGCCTTGCTGTTCTTAATTTCCAGGATTTCCATCTTCTCTGATCTTTTTCACCCTCCCCAGATATATTCAGTCAGCATATTTGGTGGCTTCTCTTAATTCCTCTTCCTTATGACCACCTACCAAGAATCCATCTGTGTTCTTCTCACTTCTTTTAGTTTTCTGATTACTGGTTTTTATGCTCAAGTCTTTTGGGGTTCATGTTTGAATTACCCTTTTCTTGTTCTTAAACTACCAGACTTCTCTCCTTCAGATATTTCTGTTGTGATATCTAAGCTTCTGACCTATTCTGTGGTTCCTATTCCAGTTCTCTTCTCCTCTTCCTTGATTTCTTTTATCACTATTATAGACTCTAGGACTTCCATTTTCTCATAATGTATCTAAATATTTAAATCAGTTTGGGAAAAACCAGCCCACCATTAAATTCAATCAAAATCTCCCTTCTTCCCCACCCTAAACTTAAGATCTTGTTTTTATTTTGGAGCTAATCCAGTTGTTTTCTGGTGCTCCCTATTTCAGACTGAATTCAAACAATTATTTTCCAAATAATTCGTGTACACAGACACACCCATAACCTGGTAGACTCCCTTTCCTTCCATAAACTGCTGCCAAAACCTCCCATTTTTTTCTCTGCAAATAATATAATTCCATTTCATTTCTGCTACCCCTGACTTGTTTCTGGCCTTCTACTACCTATTTTCCCCCATTGTTCTGACACCTTCAGTCTATCTCCCTATTATTCTCTTCATTATTTGTAAAACAAATGCCATTTTCTCATCATAGAATTTAGAGTAAGTAAACCTTAGACCTCAGAAGTCATCTTCTTTCAAGACATTTTCCCTTATAGTATGCCCTTTTATTATCTCCTTCAAATCTCTTTGTCCTCTCTTCTCTTTTCTGTCCCCTAAAAAAAATTTTTTTTTTATCAATCTAGCTTCTGATTCCAAAGACTTTAGAATGAAGGTAGAAGAGAAGATACAATTTCTCCCAATAGTTCTCCATAGCTGTTTCTAAAAAAAAATTGTAGCCCTCTTTAGGACTCTGAATCTTGTGTAGCTATCTTGTATTCCCATTTTAAGTTATCAATAAGCATTTATTTTGTACTTAGTATGTGCCAGATACTGTGCTAAGTAAGCACTGGTGATACAAAGAAATATAAAAACAGTCTCTGCTATCAAGGAGATTGGTGATAACATGAAAACAAAGATGACCATACAAGAAATAGATAGATAGATAGATAGATAGATAGATAGATAGATAGATAGATAGATAGATGGATGAGCATATGGATGGACAGACAGATAGACAGATTTGGAGTTGATTTCAGGAAGAAGGAATGAGAATTTCAAGGAACTAGGAATAGCTTTTTGCAGAAGGTGGGGTTTTAGCTTAATTTTAAGGAACCCAGTGAAGTGAATGAAACAAGTAAGGAGGAAAGCAGGATATGCATTATATACTCCTCCTGAAGTGGCCTTTGTTTCCCAAAAAAAAGTAGAAACCATGAGAGTGGCTGATTGACAGGAACTTGAGTTCCCTGTAATTGGACCTGCCTAATGGATAAAAAGTTAAAACAGAGTCCTTTTGCCCCCTGTTTTCTTAGCTGACTTCCCCTAGGTAAATTTGGTGTTCTGGTAAGAGAACTTCTTAGTAATATCTTATTCCTGTTGAAATTTCCTCAGGCAGACAACACTTGGTAGATAGCAATGAACTCTTTATAGAGTTCTTGGGGCAAAGATATCTGAAAGATACAAAGAAAACTAATAGGAAAACCCTATGAGACTGCAATAACAAACTTTCTAGGACTGTAGAAAGCTGAACCTTTTTATGCAATTCACAGGAGTCCAGGAGATGATGGGTGACCCTTTGACATCTTTTTCTTTTTTTGTTTGCATGGCTTTTCTTTAAAATGAATTTTTTTTTTGTTTTACCAATATCTGTCTTTTGTTCTTTTTGCTGCCCATCACCATGCATCCTCTCCCCACCATTGAGAAAACAAGAAAAACAAAACCTCTGTTACAAAGATAAATAGTTAAGCAAAACAATTTTCCGTGTTGTTTTAAATATATAAATTCAATTTGTTTTCTTGTTTATTTATGCTACACCCAAGTCAGAAGTCTTCCCCCTTAGTCTCTATGAGAAATTTAAAGTTCCAGTAATCAAATGAACCCTTGTAAGCTCTCTAGCAGGTATTCTGAAGCATCCAGTAGCCAACAAACCTCATATCTAAATCCATGTCAAATTTCAAAGATTTAATTTAAGCAGGTATCAAAAATCACACTAACCTAGTAACTAAGGCTTCTCAAAATTCAGTTTATAGTTCATCTGCCTCTTTGCTTCAGGAAACTTGTATTAAATTTATGGCTAAATAAAACAAATAAACCTAGGCAAAGGCAGGGCAGGAATCTGCATACTTGACAGAAAATTAGCAGCATTCTTTGGTTATGAAGGCTGCTTCTCAATTTGCATCTTTAAGAAGTTGTGACAAGGCTTGGTGCTTCTGGGATACTGGCAGAGGCTGCTAGCTTGGGAGCTCCCCCCAGGGGACAGCTTGCCCAATTACATCTCTCCCTCAACCTAAGAGGAAGAGAGGAAGGATGTCTTTTCTGGTCCCTATTGAGAAGAGGAAAGCAAATGACAAAATAAGCCTAGACAGTTGGAAGGAAGGAAAAAGTTGGAATCAAAAGAACAGGAAATGGGGAGGAGAAAGCAAGATGAAAAAAAGCAAGAACATCATGATGGTAAGGAGTCTGGATGCCATCTGTAAGATTTGGGAGTAGAGACATAGGGAAACTGAGCAAGCATTGAGAAAGTATTCCAGGGAATACAGAAAATTAGAATTTACAGTAGGAATCAACATGTTATAAACTGTGTGATCTTTAAGCAAGACTCAGCATCTCTAGATCTCAGCTATCTTATCTATAAAATGAATGCATTGAGCTAGATGGTCTTCAAAGTTTGTCTCCCTTTTATTTTTTTTATATATTTGACACATGCTTCAACAAATATGCTCCCAAATGTCTCTAAACTACAGTTTGGAGTAGCTCCCATTAAAAGCACAGCTTCAGTGCCCACATGCCATCAAATTGACCTCTGGTGCTCTTGTAAACTCATATGAGGATATGTGCAGTTTAAAAGCAGTAATTCCAATACTACAGATTGAGACCCATTGTTCTGCAACATCACCATCACTTGAGGTAGTCAGGTACATCACATGGCTCAGGGACCTGCGAAAGATTAAGAGTTAAAAGTTAGTCAAAAAATCAAGAACATTAAAATTAAAACACAAAGCTAGAAGAAGACAGAAAAGAAGAAAAAAAAAAAGAATATGAGCTGCATACCATCTTGCTGGGGTGTTACTGACATTTTCCAGTTTCTATAGATGAGATGAGGGCTGATGGATAGCAACAATGGCAGATAAATGGGGCTTTTTCGTGTTCTTACCAAAGAACAAGATCTGAAGGCTCCACGTAACACACCCTTAGAGCCTTACAACCACACCCTTTCTGTGACACTGCCAAGGGCAAAGATAAGAGTAATCTGGGGGAAAAAAAGGATTGTTCAAAGGCACAAGACACAATATCAAAATGCAGTACCTTTAGTGATCATCTGTGGCAAGTCTTTACACCTAACCCTAGCTGTGCTGATTTAAGAGTGACTCTGATACAGATCTAGGACTTAAAGGCTCATAGTTAAATGAGTCTTAAGTACAAGAGAAAATACTTTAGGATAGTGATTATGATTGATATCTTTTTATGCTATCTTTTAATATGTTCTTAATATAATTCTTTTTATCTTAAATATTTTTCTTACTCTCACAACTATACAATGTCACATGTTAAATTCTGACTAGTCAAAAAAAAAGAAAATTCAGTAGTAAAAGCTTGAAATATTATTTTGAATATATTAATCCCAAGCTAGGTAAATTCTTGGGACAACAATATGAGTCTGTATTACACTTGATTCTAATACTCTAAGGATGTGTTATGCATAGTAGTTTGGTACATCCAATATGACTGTTGGTAAAACACACTATGGCTGACTTCGGAGTTAAACGTATACATGTTATCCAGGCAAAGGTGAGTCTGGATAATTGAATGTGATTATATCATTCATTATCATCTCTTCAGAAGGTAACTTAAGTGTCTTAGAAGGACAGAATCTTAGAGATACAAAATAAGTTGGTTATACCATAAGAAATTGCAGAATAGATGATTTCAGAGTATCTTAAGTGAAATGAACTGACAAGTGAAGTGTGTAGAACCAGGAGAAGAATTTATGCAAAGACAACCTTATTGCAAACAAATACAACTTTGACAAATGTAAGAATTCTGATCACAGCAATGACCAATCATAAGGACCTATGGTGAAATGTGTTACCTCAGCATAGAGGTGATGAATTTAAGGTTCAGAAAAAAAAAATGGACCTTTTATTTTTCTAATATGGCCACTGTATGAATTATTTTTTTCTAGTCTATACATTTGTTACAAAGGTTTTTGTTTTCTTTTTCTTGGTCCTTTAATTGATAGAGGAGGTTGGAAAGAATTAGCGATACTGATATAAAAAAAAAAAAAAAAAGAAAAAAAAAAAAAAAAGGGCCGCTGAAACATTTTTTTTTAATACACTAAAGAAAACAGGAGCAGTAAGTTGAAAAGGAAGCACAAGTAAGCAGGACAATTCTGAATAATGTGTGGAATTTATTATGTACTTTAAAATAGTTGGTATGAGATTGAGAATTTGTCTCATATATTTATTTTTGTGTTCTACTATAAATATGAAAATATTCAGATTATTTATTTTTGAAATTTAATAACATTTTATTTTTCCAAATAACATGGAAAGATAATTTTCAACATTCATTTTTGTAAGATTGTTCTAAATTTTTTTCTCTTCTTCCTTTAATTCTCCAATCAGCAAGTAATCAGAGATTATTTTATCAAATTATCTTATTATAGGAAAGAAAACTGAGACCCAGAGTTCTGACTTGTCGAAAGTCAAATAATAAGATATTATAAAGCCAGAATTAAAATTTCGGACCTGATTCTCAACAGTGGGAATCAACCAACTCCTTTTGGAGACACTCTAGCAATCCATCTTTCAGTTTAATGATGCTAGTTTTGGTCAGACAATGGATGAATAAATAAAAGAAAAATCATTTAGTAAATGCTTATTATGTACTAGGCACTGTACTTAGTGCTGGAATACAAAAACAAGCAAGCCACATTCTCTTTAACCTCAAGGAGCAAATAATCTAAAAGGAAATATCACATATAGGGGAGTGGTGGTCAGTTTTGTGTTTTGGACAGGTAAGTCAGAAGAAATGGTAATTTCACTAAAAGGCAAACAATTGACCCATGTTTTATAGGAATTATATTGTTAATTTCATTTCTGTTCTCAGACCTAGAATTGGAAAGTAGAATTGAGTCTAAAATTAAAGTGAGATAATATGAAAACTCTCTTTGAGAATTGTCCTCTTGTTTTTTCTCTCAACTGTTACAGGAGCTACCTGCTAGTGGCTGCTGGGGAATCTAATTCTGACCACCAGAATAGATCCTTCATGTGAGAGGATGATTACAATACGAGGAGACTGAGAGGCAGTTATGTTCTCTGACCTCTCTCTTCTTCCTTCTTGCCTCTGATTATTCCATTCACAAGCAACATCTTTATAAGTAAAGGCTGATTTGTAATTTCTTCAAGTGTATTATGATTCATAGTTGTGGGGTCTTTCGGAAAACCAACCCACCTCTTAATGGTACAATCTACTTTAACTCTTTACAGGTTTTTTCGGTTTCGAACTTAGGCATGGTCCTTAATACTCAGCTCCTTTTAGTCTTCCTCCCTAATTCCTTTCTTACTGAGACAAGACTAAGTTGTTGGAAAGGAAAAAAGCTTGCCCCATCTCAGTGTATTGCCTATTAAGAAAAAACACTCAAAGACCACCAAACTTTGAGGGTTTTATTTTCTTCCTCAGATAGTGTTCTATGAGAGGAAGCAAGAAGTTCAGAGTTAATCTGAGCTAATTTTCATCAGTGCCTACATCTTTTTAGCAAGGGAGTATGACTTCAGTCCATTGAAGTTCAACCTTTCTAGATTTATTTATTATTATTCAAGTGAAAAGATTTTAAGTTCCATCATAGCTACTTTTCAAGTCACTACAGATTTAATTGTAGCAGGGCCTAACTTACAGGTCCTTTAATGAAGTCAATTTTCAAGCTCTTAGCAATGATTAGAAAACAAAGAACTCTTCCTTTTGACTCAAATGATAGTACTCCATGAGGCTGTAAATAGCGAAATAGTGGAAATTTTAAATTCTAGATGTCAGCAATAAAGGACATGTAGCTATAGTATTTGCTATGCTATCTGGAATAGGAATATTGGAAATAAAGTTTCTCTTTACTATGTCTGTCGTGTTGGAGGATGAACTTTGATCACAAATTAGGTAAGGCTTTTGACTTATTGCTGCCATAATACTGGAAGAGTAGTAGCCGATCTCCATTCCCATTTAGAATGATCATAAATAATAACAAGCTTTGCATCTATCAACCTATCATAAGTAAGCTCTCAAATAAGAATGTAAAAATTAGGCTTATATGTAATCTATAATAATGTTTTTATTTGAATTCGTTAACTGGAGTAATAGAATACTGGGCCTTGAAGTCAGAAAGACTCATGTTCCTGAATTTAAATCTGGCCTCAGATACTTATTAGCTCTGTGCCCTTGCACAAGTCACTTAACCATGTTTGCTTCAATTTCTCATCTGTAAAATAAGCTGGAGAAGGAAATCATGAACCACTTCAGTATCTTTGTGAAGAAAACCCCAAATGGGGTCACAAAGAATTGGACATGAGTGAACAATAGCAGCAACCATAAAATGTCTGTATTTTCTTATTATTTGGAGTTATGGTTGAAAATAAACTTTATACTCTTAAAAATGAATTAACTGGAAACCATAAAATGTAACAAAATCAACTTTATTTAACAATGAATTGGATGTGAGCAACAAGATGACAGAATAGACATTTACTCTGAATCCCATGACCTCTCAAGACTCTCCAAAACAGAAATTACTTGCTAGAGTTAAGCAACTTCAGCTCTTTCCATAATCCTGCTGGAGACTGAAACCTGGAAGAACCTAGAAAGTGCCAGGAAAGCAGCTTCTGCATGCACTAAGAAAGGCAGACTTTGAACTGCTGGTGCCAGGCTAGCAAACCAAGGAACAGAGTGAATGGAACAGTTCACCAGGTTAGGGCACTGTGTGTGGGTTGGGGGAGGAGGTAGGGATGGGGATAGGAGACAGTGCTGAGGTGAGTCTCAGAATCTTAGAGAAGAACATAGAAATCCTAGGACCAGTTCTGACCACCAGAAAGTCAATCTGGGCAGAGACCTAAGTTGTTGAACTATGAATTGCCTATTGTGGAGAAGACCGAGAGGCTTTAAAATCCAGCCCCTATGATTAGAAACTAATAATTAGAGGGAAAGAAGTCAGAGTAGAGTGATTAAGGAAAATAAGGGATGTGTGTGGAAGGGGAAAACTGAAAACACCAAAGATTCTAAGAAGAATAAATTTCAAAGGCCTTGAACATAAACAAATAAATCAACAGGAAAAACCCATAACAACAGGAGGAAATATAGCCTCCAACTCTAATAAACAAATTTCAATATCTATGAATAAATATTGCATAACACAAGAAGATGATCCAACATATGAGACAGAAGATCCTGAAGAACATCCCCTTCTGATATGGTGTTTGCTGCCTGACAACTCCAAGAGATACGCCAGAAGTAAAATAGAGGTCTGCATACAACATCTGTAAATCTGACTTAGGACTATGATATTGTCAGTCATGAAGGCTTTTGGGAAATGATGTCAAAATTTGGGTGCCCAGAGAAGTTCATCAGTAGAGTATGTCAGTTTCATGATGGCATGCTTACCTGGGTTCTGGACAATGGATAATGCTTTCGAGCTTTCCTAGTCATCAATGGAAACAAGGCTGTATGCTTGCTCCTATGCTTTTAAGCATCATATTTTTAGCCATGTTGTCAAAAGCCTTCAATCAAAGTCAGATACACACTGATGGTAAGTTGTATTTGAAAAGGCTACAAGCCAAAACTAAAGTGGAGGGAATGTTGGTGCATGATTTATTTATTTATTTATTTTTGCAAATGATTGTGTACTCAACACAGTCTCTAAAGCTGAAATGCAACAAAGTATAGATCAGTTCTCTGATGCTTGTGCTAATTTTATTTAAAAAAATACAAAACCAACAACAAAAAATACTTTTAAATTTAATGTAATCAAAATTATCCATTTTGCATTTCATAATGTTCTCTAGTTCTTCTCTAGCCATAAATTCCTTCCTTCTCCACAGAAAAGAGATATAGATTTTTAAAATTTGCTTATGGTATCATCCTTTATGTCTAAATCATGAATCCATTTTTGACCTTATCTTTATAGAAGGTATTAATTGTGATGGACAGAGGTAGATACACCCAGAGAAGAAACACTGGGAGGGGAATGTAAATTGTTAGCACTAATATCTGTCTGCCCAGGTTGCATGTACCTTCGGATTCTAATGTTTATTGTGCAACAAGAAAATGATATTCACACACATGTATTGTACTTAGACTATATTGTAACACATGTAAAATGTATGGTATTGCCTGTCGTCGGGGGGAGGGAATAAGGGAGGGGGGGTAATTTGGAAAAATGAATACAAGGGATAATATTATAAAATATATATATATATGTAATAAAAAAAATTAAAAAAAAAAATAAATTAAAAAAAAAAAAAAAAAACAAAAAAAAAAAAAAAGAAGGTATTAATTGTTGGTCAGTGTTTAGTTCTTGCCATATGATTTTCCAGTTTTCCTAGCAATTTTTGTCAAATAGTGAGTTATCCCAGAAACTGGAGTCTTAGGTTTATCAAATACTATATTACTATAGTCATTGAAACTAACCTATTCCACTGATCCACTACTTCATTTTTTAGTCAGTGCCAAATAGTTTTGACGATTGTCATTTTGTAATATAGTTTTCGATCTGATACAGCTAGGCCACCTTATTTTGCAGGTTTTTTCCATTAATTCCCTTGAAATTCTTGACTTTTTGTTCTTCCAGATGAATTTTGTTATTGTTTTTTCTATCTCCATATCTTGGCAATATGATTGATGTGATACTGAATAACTAGATTAAGTTAGGTAGAATTGTCATTTTTATTATATTAGCTCAGCCTACCCATGAGTACTTGATATTCTTCCAATAGAGATGTGTTCATTTTGGCCTAAAAATTAACACCAAGAAAGCACAGGAATTCCATATGTAGAACCATAAGTTATAAATAATGGAGAAGTTTTGAATGCTGTGGATAAGTTCACTTACTTTGGCAGTATACTTTCTGGTGATCACACTGATAATGAGATTGACACACAAATTGCCAGAGTTAGCTCCATGCTTGAGAGTCTCTGGAGGAAAGTGTGGGAGAGAAGAGATATTATTAGATTGACTACCAAACTGAAGGTCTACAGAACCATTGTGTTGACCCCATTGTTATACATCTGTGAGACATGGACAGTATACCAGCACCATGCCAGGAAACTAAATTGCTTCCACTTGAATTGTCTTAGCATGATTCTGAAGATCACCTGGCAGGATAAGATAGCAAACTAAACTGCCAAGCATTCAAATTCTACTGCAAAGAGTACAACTCAGTTGGGCTGGCCACATAATTCAAATGCCAAGTGTATGCATACCAAAAAGACTATTTTATGGAGAACTCACACAGGGCAAGAGCTCACAAGGTGGTCAGAAAAAGCAATACAAAGACATTCTCAAAGTCTCTCTTAAGAACTTCAGAATTAAAATAATAATTTTAAAAAGAACTTTAGAATTGATGGTATGAAATGGAAGACACTGGCACAGGACTGCCCAGCATGACATTTCCTCATCAAAGAAGATACTGTGTTCTATGAGCAAAGCAGAACTGAATTAGCTCAGTAGAAATATGAGATGTGCCAAGTGAGAGAATGCACCTCAAATGTTCATAGAGACTATTTATGTGTGACCTGTGGCAGACTATTCTGGGCTTTATATTGGTTTATCAGCCTTAGTCTGACATATAGTAACATTTTGAAGGATGTCATGTCAGATCATGAAGGATGATAACCATTTGAATTCTTTCTTTCTGGCTGTTTACTGTATTTTTCCTTAATCTGAGAATTCTGGATTTTGGGCATAATATTCCTGGGAGTTTTCATTTTGGTGTTTCAGGATGTGATGGGTAGATTATTTTTTTTTCCTTTGCTCTCTGATTCTAAGATAACTAGCAGTTTTTTCTTTCAAAAAAAATTTGTGAAATGTGATTTCTAGACTTGTTTTTGTTCATGGCTTTCAGATAGTCCAATGATTTTTAAAATTATCTCCCTTTGATCTGTTTTTCATGTTTGAATCTACAAGCTATTTCACATTTTCTTCTATTTTTTTTCACTTTTAATTTTGTTTTATTTCTTTATGTCTAATGGAATCATTCATTTCCATTTGGCCAATGTTAATTTTCAAGAATTTATGTTCTTGAATCCAACCATTCTGGAGAGCAATTTGGAACTATGCTCAAAAAAATTATGAAACTGTGCATACCATTTGACCCAGCAGTGTCAGTACTGGGCATATATCCCAAAGAAGTATTAAAGAAGAGAAAGGGACCCGTATGTGCAAAAATGTTTGTGGCAGTTCTTTTTGTAGTGGCCAGAAACTGGAAACTGAGTGGATACCCATCAATTGGAGAATGACTGAATAAATTTTAGTATATTAATGTTATGGAATATTATTGTTCTATAAGAAATGACCAACAGAATGATTTTAAAGAGGTCAGGAGAAACTTACATGAACTGATGTTGAGTGAAATGAGCAGAACCAGAAGATCATTATACACAGCAACAACAAGACTATACAATGATCAATTCTGAAGGACATGGCTCTCTTCAACAAAGAGATGATTCAAACCAGTTCCAGTTGTTCAGTAACGAAGAGAGTTGTCTATACCCAGAGAGAGAGAACTATGGGAAATGAGTGTGAACCACAACATAGCATTCTGACTCTTTCTGTTATTGTTTGCTTGAATTTTTGTTTTCCTTTTCAGGTTTTTCCTTTCTTTCTAGATCTTATTTTTCTTGTGCAGCAAGATAACTATATAAATATGTATACATATATTGGACTTAATATATATTTTAACATATTTAACATGTATTGGACTATCTGCTATTTAGGGTAAGGGGTGGGGGAAAGGAGGGAAAAATTGGGAATAGAAGGTTTTGCAAGGGTCAATATTGAAAAAATTACCCATGCATATGTTCTTTAAATAAAAAGCTATAATAATAAAAAAGATGTTATGTTCTTCAGAGACATTTGTGTTTCTTTTATGAAACTATAAGTTCTCTTTTCATGTCTTTATTCCACAACTATCATTTCCTACATTTCTTTCTCTATTATTCTCAGTGTGTGTTTGTTTTAATCTTTTTTTTTTGTTCTTTTAAAAAAATTCTAAGAATTCTTTTTTTTTTAATTCATTTTTCCAAATTATCCCCTCCCTCCCTCCACTCCCTCCCCCCGATGACAGGTAATCCCATACATTTTACATGTGTTACAATATAACCTAGATACAATATATGTGTGTAAATACCATTTTCTTGTTGCACATTAATTATTAGCTTCCGAAGGTATAAGTAACCTGGGTAGATAGACAGTAGTGCTAACAATTTACATTCACTTCCCAGTGTTTCTTCTCTGGGTGTAGTTATTTCTGTCCATCATTGATCAACTGGAAGTGAGTTGGATCTTCTTTATGTTGAAGATTTCCACTTCCATCAGAATACATCCTCATACAGTATTGTTGTTGAAGTGTATAGTGATCTTCTGGTTCTGCTCATTTCACTCAGCAACAGTTGATTTAAGTCTCTCCAAGCCTCTCTGTATTCCTCCTGCTGGTCATTTCTTACGGAGCAATAATATTCCATAACCTTCATATACCACAATTTACCCAACCATTCTCCAATTGATGGACATCCATTCATCTTCCAGTTTCTAGCTACAACAAAAAGAGCTGCCACAAACATTTTGGCACTTACAGGTCCCTTTCTGCTCTTTAGTGTTTCTTTGGGATATAATCCCAATAATAGCAATGCTGGGTCAAAGGGTATGCACAGTTTGATAACTTTTTGGGCATAATTCCAGATTGCTCTCCAGAATGGCTGGATTCTTTCACAACTCCACCAACAATGTATCAGTGTCCCAGTTTTCCCACATCCCCTCCAACATTCATCATTATTTGTTCCTGTCATCTTAGCCAATCTGACAGGTATGTAGTGGTATCTCAGAGTTGTCTTAATTTGCATTTCTCTGATCAGTAGTGATTTGGAACACTCTTTCATATGAGTGGATTTAGTTTCGATTTCATCATCTGAGAATTGTCTGTTCATATCCCTTGACCATTTATCAATAGGAGAATGGTTTGGTTTCCCATAAATCAGGGTCAGTTCTCTATATATTTTGGAAATGAGACCTTTGTCAGAACCTTTACTTTTAAAAATATTTTCCCAATTTGTTACTTCCCTTCTAATCTTGTTTGCATTAGTATTGTTTGTACAGAAACTTTTTAGTTTGATGTAATCAAAATCTTCTATTTTGTGATCAATAATGATCTCTAGTTCTCCTCTGGTCATAAATTCCTTCCTCCTCCACAGGTCTGAGAGGTAGACTATTTTCTGTTTCTCTAATCTATTTATTATCTCCCTCTTTATGCCTAAATCATGGACCCATTTTGATCTTATCTTGGTATATGGTGTTAAGTGTGGATCCATATCTAATTTCTGCCATATTAATTTCCAGTTTTCCCAACGGTTTTTTCCGAATAATGAATTTTTGTCCCTAATGTTGGTATCTTTGGGTTTGTCAAAGATTAGATTGCTATAGATGTATCCTTTTTTGTCCTTTGTATCTAATCTGTTCCATTGATCTACCGTTCTATTTCTTAGCCAGTACCAAATGGTTTTGGTGACTGCTGCTATATAATATAGCTTTAGATCAGGTACACTTAGACCACCTTCCTCTGAGTTTTTTTTTTCATTAGTTCCCTTGCAATTCTCGACCTTTTATTCTTCCATATGAATTTTGTTGTTATTTTTTCTAGGTCATTAAAATAGTTTCTTGGGAGTCTGATTGGTATAGCACTAAATAAATAGATTAGTTTGGGGAGTATTGTCATCTTTATTATATTCGCTCGGCCTATCCAAGAGCACTGAATGTCTTTCCAATTATTTAAATCTGACTTTATTTTTGTGGCAAGTGTTTTGTAATTTTTCTCATATAATTCCTGACTATTCTTTGGTAGATGGATTCCCAAATACTTTATACTCTCAACATTTGTTTGGAATGGAATTTCTCTTTGTATCTCTTGCTGTTGCATTTTGTTGGTGAATTCTAAGAATTCTTATTGGGTATATATCCACTCTACATTTTTTTGAGACTTTGTAGATATTTTGGGGTCATTGTCTTCTAGACAATGTTTTTGTCTAGAGCTTTCCTATCACTATATAGCTCTTAATATGTAAGTTGTTTTTTGTCTATTTGTTTGTTTGCTTTTTCTTCCAGTTTACTTCTCGACTTTGGACTTTATTTTAGTGCTGGGATTCTGAAGTGCCTGGCTTAAGTTTTTCCCCTTTTATCTCCTGTCTCAGAGAGAATTTTGGTGACTGTAATAACAATGGAAACACACATCAGAGACAATGAGACAACATATTTAGCAGAGATGTTAAGTGTGTTTTTTTACTAAAGAGGTTAAAGAAATGACATTTAGCAAAGAGAAACTTGATGATATCACTGGAGCACATCACTTAAAAAGTTTCAGAGGTTTTCTGTAAAAAAGAAAAGAAACACTCCCTACACATGTGTTATCCATACCATGGCTATATAGATTCCTGAGATGTAACTATACATAGATGTTCTCAGCCACATGTATTGATTATGTATATTCTTAATATGTGTTTTCTCTGGTCACATATTTTCCTTTAATGTATGTTCTTAACAGTTGATATGACATCCTTTGGAAGAAAGTATCCTTGGGAGTATATATTTTCTTGTCATTTTATTTGCTCAGTGGTTTAATTAGAAGCTTTTTGTTCTGAACTAATGAATCCACTGTCTGATCAGTGGGATGTTCATGATCTATATTTTTGAGTGGGTACTATCTCATAGAATTTCTCCAGATTGGCATATCATTTCTAAGAAGTTTATATATGAATAAGGGTGCCCCAGGTGGTTATGTTTTGAATATGTTTTGATTGCTATCATTGAATATCCTATAATTGCAGGAACTGATTGAAAATTTTTATCTTTATATTTTATATCTCTTTTTACTCCTTTCTTTGACTATAATTGAAAAGCAGAGTTTTCTGATTTGACTTTTACAAGCTGGACTAGTTATTTGAATGTAAGTTACAATGTTGTGTGCTTAAAACATGAATAATTGTGTTTCTGTTTAGGATTTATGCTAAACATCAGCAACGTGTCTGCCTATTGATTGGAAAGCTGTTATCAAATGTTATACTTAGTTTCCTACAAGGAATTGTTGGTATAGGGTTTGCCTAATGCCCTACAGAGGCATAAGTAGTCATGTCTACTTTCTGTGTTTCTATAACTGGTTTGAGCAGATGTGAAGTACTTTTCAGAGCATACAAGGGACCAGACAAGTCATTAAGTGTTAGGTTAATTGTCTGAATCAGTCATTCATTGCAGCATCCCTGTAGAGCTGAACATTGAAAAGACTTTTTGGACCCTGGTTACTATCTAACCACTGCAAATGAAGAAGTGGCAAGAAGGTCAATAGAGAGAAGAATTTAGTAAATAACTAGGCAGGACAGTTCAGGGTGATGAGTGATCTGTGGAACAGTCACTCCAAATTCAAAGGACCTATGATGTCATGGGAAGATACTCCTCAGAAGTATTTTTGCATAATAGGAATAAAATATTCATGTCCTGAATTGGATGTGCCCCTGAAATACTGCAGCAGAACGGAACTTATTTGGAAAAGCAGATTGAAATTCTTGATAGGTCTTCATTTGATCTCATATGCGATTTGAAGTTCCTATATCCTAAAGTCATAGTGTGGAGAGGCTTAGCAAGCCTAGAGAGAGACAACTTGGTAAAGTGTAGAATAACAGTTAACCTCCATCTACTTTCCTATCACCCATAGGTCAAGTGGACAAAAGTACTAAGAATCTTCATTCAAATTAGTCAAAATGGTAGTGAAATCAGATTTAAATTGTCAGAGCACTGGGTGGAGATCATCAAGAGGTGCACCTGGTCTAGCTTGAGGCAATTGGAAAGAGGGTGAGCAAGGACTTCTTACTTCACAGAGTCAACTTTTATGGGTATTGGCAGATAAAATGGATTCAAATTGGTTCCAAAATATCTCCTGAGGTCAAAAGAACTGTTTGTCTACTCTAAAAGGCTCAGGGAAATGGGTTAGTGGGCGTAATCGCTAGAAAATTGCACCAGAAATCTTGGCAGTCTGATTCAAAAACATCAGAATGCATCTGGAAAGCAGATATGTCACATATTACCACTGTTGATAGATATCTGCATACTGGATACATTGGAGAGGCCAGAAGATAGTTGGTTCTGCAGAAGGTAGCATTTCCTGATACATTAGGAATTGTTGATGAAGTGTGTGATAAAGATTGGCCCAGACCCCTAAAATCCTATGCTAGGTCCTATCAACAATCTTTTCTAAGTCCTTTCCACCTCAATTTACAGGCAGGTTTAAAGATGAGTGGAGGACTAAGTTATGAAAGGATTTAAACACCAAACAGCAAATTCTGTTTGATCCTGAAAGTAATAATGAACCACTAAAGTTTATTGGATAGGATTATTTAGTGCCTACTACATACTAGTCACTATTCCAAGCACTTTTTACTAATATTATCTCATTTGGTTCTCATAACCATGAGGAAGGTAGGAGCTATTGTTATCCCCATTTACAATTGACAAAATCAAATCAGGCAGAAATTAAGTGATTTGCTTGGGGTTGTAAAGGTAATAAGCATCTGAGGTAGGATTTGAACTCAGATCTTCCTGATTTCAGACCCAAGCACTCTATCCACTTGCCATATAGCTGCCTTGTTATTGAATTTGAGTGGAGGTGGGTTACATTGTTGAATCTGAGTTTTAGAAAAATCACTTTGGCAGCTTAATTGAGTATGGAGATGGAATTGGGGAAACTAACTCTAGTTGTGACCAGCAAACCTATAAGTAGGTCATTGCAGTAGTCCAGATGTAAGGAATGAGGGTCTGCAACAAAATGTAGCAGTATCAGAGGAGATAAGGAAGTAGTCTGAGCAATGTTATAAAAGTGAAATCAAACTTTGGCAAAGATTGGATATAAGAGATGAGCAACCAGAAATTGAGGTTAATGCCTAGGTTGCAAGACTGGGGGACTGAAAGATTATAGTGCCCTCCAACAGAAATTTAGAAGGAGTTAAGGTTTGGAATAAAGACTGTATATTCAGTTTTGAAATTCTGAGTTTAAGTTGTCTACAACACATTCAGTTCAAGATAGATGATAGGCAGTTGTAGATCTGAGTCTAGAGGCAAGCACAGAAGTTAGGGCTGGATAAATACATTTTATTTTTACCAGCATAGAGATGATAATTTGCTTCATAGAGGCTGGTTAGAATATCAAATATAGTGATATTAAAAAGAGAAGAGAAGGGGGCCTATAACAAAGCCCTATGGGCTACTTCTGAATAATGGATGATCTGGATGAAAATCCAGCAAAACAAACTGAAAAGTGTAGATAGAGAATAGGTAGATGGGTAGAGGATGAACCAGAAAAGAGCTGTGTCTTGGAAATCTAGAGAGAAAAGACTATCAAGAAGATGAGAGTGATAATATCAAAAGCTGATGTATATATGTAGAGGGCCACAGATAGTAGGGGAACTCTGGCTGAGGTATAAGACTCTTCAGCCCTCAAAATAAAGGGAACCTGCTGTCAATGTCTGGTTCGGTTCTCATCTCCCCTTGGGGGCGTCTTGGTCATTATGACAACCTGTGTTCTACTTGAAGAAGAGATACTTGCAGTAAAGAGACATTTACATAATAATAGCAGGGTGTTTATAGTGAGCACATGCTCAGTGTGCTGTGGTGATGTAATTGTACTAAAGTATCTAAGGCTGAGAGAACTTGAAATAAATGGGCTCCATATTTGACCATCCATGGGTGTTCCTGCTTCATCATTCCTTCTCTAAGACCAAGCACTCAGGCTGGTCCTGAGATCCTCCAGAAAGCTTGTCCAGACAGTACATTTTGGCACCCCAACATAGGGCTCTAGAAAACACACTACACATAAAGGTCAAGAAGGATGAGAATTGAGAAAAGGCCATTGGATTTTATGATTAATAGATCATTGGAACTTTGGAAGAGCATTTTCAATTAAATTATGAGGTCAGGAGCCAAATTATAGAGTTAAGAAGAGAGTAAAAGGAGAGAAAGAGGAAGGACTCATTGTAGATGGCCTTCTCAAGAAGATTAATCAAATAAGACAGAAGGAATATTGGATGAGGGAGGAGATGGAAGGATCAAATGAGAATTTCTTTTGGAGTGGGGG
Organism: Sminthopsis crassicaudata; assembly: GCF_048593235.1. Taxonomy (NCBI): domain Eukaryota; kingdom Metazoa; phylum Chordata; class Mammalia; order Dasyuromorphia; family Dasyuridae; genus Sminthopsis; species Sminthopsis crassicaudata. The sequence continues at coordinate 502,226,894 of NC_133619.1, read as the reverse complement.
TGGGGGGGAATAGAGGCATGTTTGTAGGTGATAGGAAAACAGTCATTTGATAAGAAGAGATTGAAGATAAGTGAAAGAATGAGGATGACAGAAGGAACTGTTATGGAAGTTATCTGCTAGCGGCTGCTGAGGATCTAATTCTGTCTGGCAGAATAGATCCCTTCATGTGAGAGAATGATAATGATACAAGGAGACTAAGAGGCAGTTGCATTCTCTGACCTCTCTCTCTTCTTCCCTCTTGCCTCCAATTTATTTCATTCCCAATCCACAAGCAATATCTGTGTCAGTAAAGACTGATTTGCAATTCCTTCAGGGTTGTTATGATTCACAGCTGTGGGGGCTTTTAGAGAACTGACCTGCCCCTTCACATTTAAGCATGGTCCTTAACAATTCCCCATTTTTTTGTTTTATGGGAACACGATTAATTTCCCCCCAACAGCAAAGTCAGTAAGTTGTCCAATATGGTGAAACAGCTCTTATCTGAGTCTACCTGCTGGTAGACTCTGCTGAGTAATGCAAACAGCACTATCACCTCTGCATGGTTGTAGGGTGAGATACTATAGCAGGTATTGAATCTTGTGAGATGTCATGGAGGCAAATTTTCTGACAAAAAAAGAAAAGAACTGTAGTCAGAATAGGCATTTTTCATAAGTCTCTCATCAGTCTCCTGGCTCAGCCCTTTTAATGGCTGGCCCATTAAATTAATGTGTTGGCCCATTTAATTACCCTGACTGAAAAAGGTCTTACCAGGTTTCTTCTCCCTTTCCTTCCCCATGGGTTACTGAAAAAACTCTCTTGGGAGGATCCTACTCATGAACAGCTCTTGAGAACTGCTGCTTCTTTGTTTCTCATATTTCTTGTGTCACTGTTTGGGTTCCATTTGTTAAGGGAGCCACCTGCTAATAGCTGCTAAGGATCTAATTCCCTCATATGAGGGGATGATAATGATACAAGGAGACTGAGAGGCAGTCTGACCTCTCTCCTCTTCCCCCTTGCCTCCAATTTATTTCATTCCCAATCCACAAGCAATATCTGTGTCAGTAAAGGCTTCTTTGCAACTCCTTCGGTGATGTTAAGATTCACAGCTATGGGGGCTTTCAGAGAATTGACCTGCTCCTTCATACTTTGACATGGTCCTTAACAAGGGACGTTCTCCTGGAGGAAACATAATTTAATGGAACCTCATGTATAGATAGAGGGGCCCCCTCATTGTGTGAGATATAATCTACTTGGATATGTTGACCTGAATAATCTTATTTTACTAAAGGTTTTCTTTGAAGTAAGAAACTCAGTTTAGCTTTACTTTTGAGAATATAGTAAAGAACTCCCATTTTCAGCACAAGGCAGATAGAAAGACAACTAGCTCAATGGAATCCATGTCATGTACAATTACTACCAACTGCTTTCTTATTTTCTACTAAGGTAGTAACAATATTAACACCTGCTCTAAGGACAGGTGGTCTCTTAGTGGGGACATCTTTTTTGCCTGCAGCTTTTTTGTTCATCCCAAGCCAGCAGACTTTGCTTCTTTTGCTTTGTCTCAGGTCTGTACTTGTACTTAGCATAAGCAGTTGAGTAGCTGTTTGATGATCCAAAGCCTGGGTGAACTGGTTAATTGCTAGTGGCACTTTCAAAAGCTTATAGATGATAAACATTTTACCCAAATAAGGTACCTTTTTGGGCTGGATGATCTGACCTATGCTAAAGTTCTTGGGCTACTTTTCAAACAAAGGATTGAGGACTTTCTTGGCCTCCTGCTTCTTTACAACAACAGGAGCCAGAGGCATCTTATTTCCCTTGGCCTCCTTCTCTTTAGGCATCTTAGCCAGCAGAATGAAAAAGTACTTTTATTTTCTTAAAAATAAAAATCTATTTTCTCTTCTTTCCTCCATTTGTTGAAAAAAATACAGAAAAAAGAATTCCTTGTAATAAATAGGACTAGTCAAGCAAACAAATTTCCATATGATTTCATTATCTTTGGGAAGATTGAAAGAGTATATGAAGAGATTGATGAAAATCTTAGATCAACTGAAGATACTGGTCTTGACTTTGTCAGTTAAAAATTTTGTAGTGCTTGTGTCAAATATGTGAGTCACAAATATCTGAACAGGGAGCAAATATGGATCCAGCACAAATAAGAATGCTTACAGCTGACATTGTTCAAAGAATTTTCAAGAACTAAAATCTTTTCTGGGATATAATTGTCATTGGAAATTTGTGAACGATCATGTTATCACTCAGTCTCACTCATGGATATGTGGCTGGAAACAACCAAAAGCTGAAGGTTTGAACTAGATTATTGAACAAGATTAATTTGACACTATTTAGAGATTTTAGGAACAAGAAGTATAAACTAATTTCAAGAGTTTTGTCAATTTGTCACTCACATATGAATGTGGGCTTGTAAAGACCTAGGCAAAGCTCTTTTGCCGAACAATGATACTTATCTGGAAATGTAAGAAACAGCCTTATACCAAAAAAAAAAAAAAAAAATTGATGGTCACCAGGAATAAGCCAGTAGGATACTTAATACACATGAGATTCATTATATAATCTGAAAATTGAAATTCTTAACTTTTTTATTATAGCTTTTTATTGACAGAACATATGTATGGATAATTTTTACAACATTGTCCCTTGCGCTCACTTCTGTTCCAACTTTTCCCTTCCCTCCCTCCACCCTCTCCCCTAGATGGTGCTCATCAACTATGAGTTTAATATGTACCTCAAGACAGGAAAGACTAATGTGCATACAGATGCTTTGCTTCATAGATCATATGAGTCAGAAGGTAGAAAGATTTCCATAGAAGGATAAGAGCAATATATAACACTAAGGGTACCAGATCTTCATCATATGAAAGTACAATTAAAGTTGGGAATTCTATTAGAGAGTATACCATCTATGCATTAAACCAATCTTCTTTGCCTTGTTACTTTTGAATAACTAGAAATGAGAGAAACTGTTCTAAGGGTTACAAAACTGTGATATTAGCCAAGAATTTGGAGAATCATTTTCAGAAAATTCTACATTGTTTCACAAAGAATACGTGTACTATTGAGAGAATGAAAAAAACTGCAGTGAAGTTCTATACTTACTATAATGTAATTAATCCTACAGTTTCCTAATATGAAGTGGTTTGCTCTGTCCAAGGAATTTTACTTTGTGGGCATAAAATTTCCACATGATGATTTTGGATACTCTGATCAAGAAGGAATATTTGAGCTTATACAAAACATTCTACTAGCCTAAAATTGCAGCATATGTTTATTTTTAAAAATCAAAGCAATCTAGAACTTCAGTTGAACGTGTTCAAGAGAAAATGCTGACCAATTCATGTTACATACTTGAAGAATATTAGCAAATCACAGAAACTTGTGTGAACAGATTGTTTTTTAATCTCTGGAAAGAGAGTTTTTAAAACAATTATCTCAGAGGTAACAAACTATTTAATCCAATGTGCAGATATATCCTATCAAGAATCTGCAAGCTTCTATATAATTGCTAAAGTTTTATAGAACACATAATTTCTTTTTTAAAAATTGAATAGATAATTTTTCTAATGACATGTAAAAATTATCATTTAGGTTTTTTTTTTAATTTTTTAAATTTTGAGTTCCAAATTCTCTCCTTCCCTCCCTTTCCTCCTCTTTTACTGAGAAGGCAAGCAATTTGTCACATGTGCAGTGATAGAAAATATATTTCTATATGTCATATTATAAAAGAAAACAGTGATAAAAATAATCCAAGTAAATAATTTTTTGAGGCATGCTTCTATCTACATTCAAATTCCATCAGTTTTTTTTCTCTGGAGGTGGATAGCATTTTTCATCATAAGTCCTTCAGAATTATCTTGGATTATTGAATTGCTAAGAATAGCTAAGTCATTCACAGTTGTTCATCTTATAATATTGCTGTTACTGTGTAAAATGTTCTCTTGGTTCTATTTATTTCTCTTTTCATCAGTTCATGTAAATCTTTCCATATTTTTCTGATAGCATCATTTCTTAAAGTACAATAGTATCTTATCACAATCATTTAAGCACAACTTATTTCACTATTCCCCAATCAATGGGCAACCCCCTCAACTTCTAATTCTTTGCCACCACAAAAAAAAAAAGCTGCTAAAAAAAAAAAAAAAAAAATATATATATATATATATATATATATATATATATATATATATATATATATATATATATATATATATATATATATATATATATATATATATATATATATATATATATAGGCCTTTTTCCTTTTTATTTCCCTTTGGGATACAGATCTAGTAGTAGTATTGCTTGGTCACAGAGTATGCATGATTTTACAGCCCTTTGGGCACAATTCCAAATTGCTCTCAAGAATGGTCAAATCCTTGATTTGTGTGTGTGTGTGTGTGTGTGTGTGTGTGTGTGTGTGTGTGTGTACAGCATGGCAAATACAGAAATATGTTTATAAGAATTACATATGTTTAACCTATATTGAGTTGCTTGATTTCTTGAGAAGAGAGGGAAAAGAGGGAGAAAATTTTGGAACATACCCTTTTTATGGGAGATCTACCTCTCTTTTTCTCCTTCTCCCAATGCATTCTTTTTTCTCACTCCTTAATTATATTGTTTTAAATATCATGTCATTATAGAAAAGCAACATTGATGTACTCCTGTCTATGTATACTCTTTTTAATTGCCCTAATAATGATACAAGAATTATCTTCCTATGCAGAAATGTAAACAGTTTAAACTTATTGAATCCTTTATGATTTCTCTTTCCTGTTTATCTTGCTACACTTCTCTTAAGTCTTTTATTATATTTGAAAGACAACTTTTCTATTCAACTCTGATCATTTCATCAGGGGTGCTTATAAGTTTTCTACTTCATTGAATATCCATTTTCAGCTTTGCTAGATAGGTGACCCCTTGGTTGTAATGCCAGCTCTTTTGCCCTCTAGAATATCATATTCCACACCTTCTGATGCTTTGATGTAGAAGCTACTAAGTTATACTAACTGTGGATCCATAATATTTGAATGGTTTCTTTTTGATTGCTTACAATATTTTCTCCTTGACCTGAGAGTTCTGAAATTTGGATGTAATGTTCCTAAGAATTTTCATATTGGGATCTCTCTCAGATGGTGATCAGTAAATAGAGTCTTTCAATTACTATTTTACCCTCTAGCTCTTGAATATGAGGACAATTTTCCTTGATAATTTCTTGAAATAATATGTATAGGCTCTTTTTTTTCCTCACGGATTTCAAGGTAGTCAAATATTCTTAAATTATCTCTCCTCAATTTGTTTTTCAGATCAGTTATTTTTCCAATGAGATATTTTACATTTTCTTCTATTTTTTCATTTTTTATTTTCTTAATTGTTTCTTGATATCTCAGATTCATCAAGTCCACCTACCCAATTCTAACTTTAAGGAATTATTTTCTTCAATGAACTTTTGTAACTCCTTTTCCATTTGGCCATTTCTACTCTTTTAAGTCATTACTTTCTTCAATGAATTTTTGTATATCTTTTTTCCATTTGGCCAATTCTGCTTCTTGAGGATTTTTCTTGAGTGGATTTTGTGCCTCTTTTATCATTTGAACTCTTTATTTTTTAAGGTTATTTTCTTCAATATTTTTGTGCCTCCTTTACTAAGTTATTAACTTTTTTCTTGATTATATATCACTCTCGCTTTTTTCCCTATTTTTCTATCTCTTATTTTTCTCATTTCCACTCCAACTCTATTGGTCTATTGAAGTTGTCTTGGATTACTGTACTGCTGAGAAGAGCTAAATCTGATCATCATACAATCTTGCTATAACTGTTTGCTATAACTCCTGGTTTTTTCTATTTCTCTATCATTTTTAAAATTTTTCTATCTCTCATTTCATTTTTATTTTTTTATTTTATTTTTAAAGCTTTTTATTTTCAAAACATATGCATAGATAATTTTTCAACATTGATCCTTGCATAGACTTATTTTTCAGATTTTCACTTCTTCCCCCCACCCCCTCCCCTAGATGCAAGCAATCCAATATGTGTTATCATTTCATTTTTTAAACCCCTTTTAAGCTCTTCCACGAGTTCTTTTTTGGGCCTGAAACCAATTCAGATTTTTTTGAGGCCTTAGGTATAGCAATTTTTACTTTGTTGTCTTCTTTTGAATTTGTCTAGTCACCATAGTAAGTTTCTATGGCAAAGCTAATTTTTACTGTTTGCTGGTTTCACAGCTCTGTTAACTGCTCTCTTAGCTTGTGCTCTGGTCTATGAGTGACTACAAGCACTCTTTTTAGCCTTATGCGTCAGACAGATTGTCCAACATAGGTTACAGCTTGAAGGACAATGATACAGATGAAGAAGAATGTAAGTATTGGTATACATCTAGGCATCCAAGATGTCAATTTAGTCTATCCTAATCCAAGGGTATTTCTATTCAGGGAGTAAAGGCTGAATGCAGAGGCATTCCCTTTCCTGCCTAGTACTCTGGAGTCTTTGGAGTCTCCTAGAAAACAAATGGAATTTGTAAAGTCTGGAAATAATAATTAGTTTGGACCATCCATAAATTCAGGACTAGATTTTGAGACTTGTGGATGCTAATACTCTCAGTCATCCTACAGTTTAGTATGTTATGGCAGCAATGCTAAGCCTATTTAGTTATTGTTCAAGGTTACTTCAGGAGAAATGAGAGAATCAGTTATCCATATGGTTAAATAATATTCATTGTTGAAGTAACATATGCCCAGTTTTCTATTCCTCTTACAAAGCCATCATATAGGTGAGAGCTCAACCTTGGACCCTGATTATACAGCTATCCTAGTCCCTCATTGGATTCCTAAACTGGAAGAGTGAGATTATTCATCACAACCTGCAACCCTCACTCCCACCCCCCAGCTATTCTTGGATTCATCGGAAAAGAAAAGGGGGAAGTAGAGAGGAAGAGAACCCTAGGAACTTCTGCCCAAAGTACAATGGAAGGTACTGTCTGTACCTTGAATCTTCCATAGTATAGGACAAGAGCAATGAATTATAGACAGGGAACATACCTTTTCAACTATTCTGAATTTCAAGGCATTTTGTTTTAAGACTCACTTCTACATTGAGCTTATCTTTTTGGTTCTGGGAGGCTCACTAGAGCCCTAAATGCACTATAATCTCAATTTAAAAGACCATTCTATTTGGTCATAGTAACCAGACTATGTCTGTAAAGCATTTTGTAACCATAAAAATATATGGATATACATGTAAGGTATTATTGCCTATTATAATCCACTTGAACTTGTGTGTCTGTGTGACTATTTGGATGAAATGCTGTTAAGTTTTGGTCATATGTGCATAAGTGGAAGTATAATTCTACTTAAAATAGTATATACTTTGTAAAGGGAACACATTTGTTATGTGTGTGTGTAATAAAGAGTATGTTTCTGCCAAAAAGTGTTCTTTAATGCCAGGGTGGATGACTGAAGAAGGAGATGATATTTCCTTCACTGGATAACTTCAATAATCTTTGAGATTACTATCTGCCCAGTTTTCTTCTGAAGCTTCTCCACTAGGAACAATAACTAATAACTCAAATTTCTAGAAGTTTAAGATTTATAAAATGCCTTTCACACAAAACACTGTTAAGTACTATTAATACATAGTATTCTTATCTGCATTTTAAGATGAAATAATTGATGTTCAGAGAGATTAAGTGAGTTGCTCATGGTGCACATTTAATAAAAGTCAGTGTTAGGTACTTGGGTCTCCTTATTCAAATCTAACATCCTTAGTTCCATGCCTATCTATCCTAGGCCTTCATGACTCCCCAGAAAGTCTCCCATGTAGCAGGCAATTTAGATTTTAATCTTTCATATCAACGGTTCATAGAATCCCAGAATCATTGATTTAAAACCAGTAGTAACCTTACAGACCATCTAGTTCAAATGCCTTATTTTACAAATGTGGAAATTGAGACTGAGAAGCAAAATGTATTGCTCATATCCCACAATTAGTAAGTGTCAGAGAGGAGATCTGAAATTAGGTTCAACTTGATAGGAGAGTTCTATCCATATTGTAGCATGGGTTCCACTTCCTGGGAAAGGAGTGGTGGGAAGGAGCAGAGATAGAGGACTTACATGATTCATTCTGACCCTGGCTATGAAAAGGAAAGACTATGAGAGAAAAGGGTCTGACAAGATTAAGAAATTCTTGAATGAGGACTGTGGATAATTTGAAATCAAGAGTTTTTGTTCAGCAATAGGAAAAGAAAACTACTGCTGAAATCTGGAAGGCAAAAAGAATAAAGCCAGTGCGTTGGAGCCAATGAGGGGCTTGTTGTGTCTTTCTGTTTCAGTGCTATTGGAGCAATAATATCTAATGACCTGAGTACTTCTGTGTCTCTGCTGCCAGCTGCCTTCCAGCCCTTGGGAAGTTAGCTGACCTGAGGAGAAGCCAAGGGTGGCTAATGAGTCATTAAGAGTCTTTATCAAATTAGGATTATAATCCATCTCAACGTACAGAGGGAAATGTTGCAAATTATCTACTTTCTTAATTGCAACTCAAAGATTTGGCAGGAAATTATCATGAGAGATAATACCTAGAAATTGACAGATTGCATTGATGTGTGTCTAAGCCTTCAGAACTGTAATAGCTGGAGAATTTGAACCTATTTGTACACACACACACACACCACACACACACACACACAACACACACACACACACACATACACACACACACACACACACACACAAACATACTTTTTACTTATGTTTGAGCACGTGGTAGTAGAAAGTCATTAGACTTTGGAGTTCAGGTCTGCTTCCTAATACCTCCTTCCTGTGTGACCCTGGGGAAGCCATTTAATTTCTCTGGACCTCAGTTTCTCTCTCTGTACAATGAGAAGATTGAACTATTTGGCCTTTCAGGTCCTTTTTAGATCTAAATCTATCATCATTTACTATTAGAATATGTCTTACCATTATAGACATGCTGTGTGCATCAAATTATTGTTGTTGTTTTTAAACCATATCTGTGATTTTCTTGGTGTTTCAGATTCCCCATGAGAAACTTCTTCTGTCAACAAAGAGCAGCTCCTTTTCTTCAGGCTCTAACCTTAAAGAGTTTGACGGCATGCCCAGGATCACATGGCTAGCATGTGTCAGAGGTATGATTTGAATTCAAGTTTTCTTAAGTTCAAAACTTGTTCTATATCTACTATTCCATGCCGCTTCTATCAAATAAAGCTAAGAATATTTATTGAACACCTAATGTTTGCTGAGTTTCTCAGACTTTTTTGGTTAAGATAAAATGCAATATGTAGTGTGATATACTGCTAGATTCCGAAGACTGGTTAGTGATATAAGATTATCAAAGAGAGTAGGGAGGAGCCAGTAGGATATGAGAGATACATAGTGGTTCCTGCCCCCTTAATACATTTGCAATCAAATTGGGGTACAGAATATGAATATACCTGACATTTATGAAGACTTAAAAAATAAAAATAATCATAATAACTAGTTTTTATATAACATTTAAGGTCTGTAAAGCACTTTGACAAAGCCTCCTTTTATCCTCAGAACAGCCCTAGCAGGCAAGTGCTATTTTTATTCCCATTTTAGAGATATAGAAACTGAGATAGATAAAGATTAAGTGAATTGCCCAGGACCACGCATCTAATAAGTGTCAAAAGATAGATTTGAACTGAGGTCTATCCTAACTAGAACTCCAGCCACTGTGTCATGTAGCTGCCTTGCAAAAACCAAAGAGGATTGAATATGGTATAATTCTGTTGTTTATTGGTTGTATGACATTGGGCACATCATTTTAACTCACTGTACCTCCGTTTTCTGGCTTGTAAAATGAGGGAGTTGGAAGTGGGGGAAGAAACTAAATTCCCTTCCGGTTCCTTCTAGATCAGAAATTGAAAATGCATGCATAGCTTTATACTCTAGAGATTAAAGAAGGAAGGTCGGGCCCATGTGTACAAAAATACTTAGAATAGACCCTTTTTTTTTTTTTTTGGTGGCAAAGACCTGGAAACTAAGGAAATATCTGTTAATTGGTGAATGGATGAAGACTTTAGAATATGTGAATGTAATAGAATGCTATTGTGCCATAGGAAATGATAAAAGGAACAATTTCAATGAAATCTTGTAAGACTTGTATGAATTGCTTCAAAAATGAAGTCAATGGAACCAGTGGGACTGTTTGTATAATAAACAACATTGTAAAAACAACTTTGAAAGACTTCAATCACTACAATGACTGGCTATGATTCCAGAGGAATAGTGATGAAACATGCTAACCTACTTAATGAGAGAGGACATGTGCATTTTGAACTTGACCAATGCAGGAATTTGTTTTGCTTGATTTGAATATTTATAAGAATATTATATTCTTTTTTCTGGGGATAAGTTCAAGGCAATTAGGGTTAAGTGACTTGCTCAGAGTTACACAGCTAGAGAAGTGTCAAGTGTTTGAGGCTGGATTTGAACTCATGTCTTCCTGACTCCAGTACTGATGCTCTACCCATTCCACCTATCATCTAGCTGCCTCTTTTTATCTTTCACAGTATAATGAATGTGACATACTTTTTGGTTAACTGAAAAAAATCAAATTTAAATTAAAAAAACTATAAGTATAGTAATGTAGTGGTAAAAATGCATAAATTTATGGAAGGTACAGAATAAAGGAGTGTTTAATTAGATAGGATTAATCAAAGAGTGTTTTATGGAAGAAGTAAATTTTAAGGTGGGTTAAGAGTTTATTATTATGGCTTTAACCCTGGGTGGAAACAGATTGTCAAGAAAGGGATGAATGATAAAGGAATAGAAATAGTTATTCTGGATCTATCAAACTCTAATAAGCATTGTGATACAATACTGTGGCCAAAGCTTTTGTAATAATGGATGGGTCTTGGCTCCAAGCCAATAAATCCTGGCTAACCCTTTAATTTCCTTCAAAATTCAATTCAAGCATTATCCCTGAATAAGGTCTTTCCTATCCTTGCAACTGACTATTTCTCCCTACCAGAATTACTCTGCATATATACATATATATGTGTGTGTACATATTGACTCCAACATAAGCCCCTTGAGGATAGTGACTGTACCATTTTTGTCTTTGTATCCTCAATGTCTGGCACATAAGAAGTACTTAATAAATTCTTTTTGATTGATTTATTTTAACTTCTTGTGAATCAGGAGAAACTTAGTAGATTCATCATTTGGCCTTTTTATGTCTTTGTTGAAGTTTAATAGTGGGTGGGTGGAAATGGTGGGAAATGTATAAAGAAGATGCTGATTGAAAGTTTGGGGTGGGATTTGAGGCAATGAGATTTTTGCAGTATTAGGGGTGGTAATAATGGAAATAGTAGGGATGTGAAAATAGTATATGTAGAAAATATAGAGGAGACAACAGTAATGATGGAAATGGTAATAGTAGGAATGTAAAAATTCAGCGAATGGCAGAGAAGATAAGGTATGATGGTAGGAACAAAAATAGTGATTATGGATTAGTTTCTCTTAAGAATTTGTTTAAGCACTACTTTCTATTTGAAACCTTTCCTGATGACCTCAAATGAAAGTCTACTCTTTTAATACTACCTTATATTCATTCTATTTATATAGCGTGTCCACAAAATCTTAAGAATTTTAAGACTTTTGGGATTCTCTGTATTATAAAAATACTTATATATAACTGTTAAAATGTAAACTACTTGAAGGCAGGGACCATTTCATTTTAGTTTTTGTATACCCACCAGCTAGCATGGTACATATGAGGTACTTGATAAATATTTATTGATTGAGTGGGAGTGTTATCTTCCCTTGTTATCAAAGTAGCCTTTATTAGCTTTAGGGAACCTTATCCCAACTCCAATTTTAACTGCAGGGTTGGATTTGCAACACTATATATCACCCATATATATTGAGGGTGACCCTAAAGGATTATGAGATTATTTTCAAATGCTATAGCCTAGAAGCTTCCTAGGAGCCTAGAAGTGTTTCCCACTATGATCATCAGTTGATAACAAAAGGCAAGATGACAGCTTTTTAAAAAGAACATTTACTACAGTAGTTCAGTTGTACTAAACACCTTCCCAAAAGTCTGACACATTTTCACAAAATTCCATACAGAGTCCAGGGTAAAAGGGGTTCAAGCTTAGAGAGCATATGTGACAAACAAGTAAGACAGCTCCTGGAAGTCATTTTACTGAAGTCCTTGAAATATTCCCTTTAGGTATGTATAGTTTTTCTGCTAGAAAACTTTTTAGAGTTTTGAATTTATATTCAGTTTACCCTTAAATCCCAATGCAGACACTACTTTCAACCTATTTGAAAGTGCTGCTAGGACATTGATGGGAAGATTCAAAAGTGTTACCAATCACCAAAAGCACTTCTCTAGTCAAGATATTGGGAATGGAGGGAGAGAAAATGGAGACTTTTCACATTTAATTTAATGTCTATGATCTATGATCAGTTCTTTGAGACATATTTTCACTTAGTTAAGATGTCAGAGCATTTTACTTTAAATGTAGTATAGAAGTAATTTGTTTACATAAACAGTGCAGGAGGGATTGGTCTTATTGCTGGGGTCGAATCCATTTATTTATGAATAGATTTTCAACAACAGTGCTGTAGGTAGAAGTCATTGAAACACCTCAATATGCCCTTCTTCTTTATTGTATGAGTGATTGATTGTGTTGGGGACAGATTTAGGGGATGGACAAGGAATAGGTGATGGTGGGGAGAAAGAAAGTGAGCCAAAGGGAGAGAATTATCAAAAAGAAATGTCTTTAGATCTGAACTTAGATTTTTTTAACCAAGACAGAAATGAAACTTGATGGAGACAGAATCTCGGTATCTTCTTTTGTCAAGTATGGTAAAACACTTGAACACCAGGGCAAAGAAGTGGCTTATTTTGAAAAGCCTCTTCTTAATTTGTCTTCTTAAATACTTATTAGAGATGCCCTATTTATTTCTTTTTCTTTTCTTTTTTGGGGGATTCTGTCAAACTGTCTGTGAAACTTCCTAGTTTCTGCCAGAACATTGTAAAGAAGCACTGCGCAATTATTTCTATTGCTTTCATTCCTTCCTTCCCTCCTCCCTGAAAAGGACTGATGGTATAAGAGGACTTCCTTGCCCCTTTCATTTTGAGCTCATCCAAAGAAGAAATCTGTAACAAACAAGAGAAAACCCCTTCTCTTTTGTATGTAATAAAGTGTGTATTGGTAGGAAAGCTGTATGCAGTTAGGCAGTGTGCATTTTGAGGTAGGGTGAGGGAAGCAGTGTATTATTATATGTGTTATGTGTATTTAGACTAAGAGAGAATGTAAGGGGTTGGAGTTATTTGAGACATTTTCTCCAATACAAGAGACAAGAGGTTTTTATACAAGTCCTTGTCATTATATTGTTCCTCTATTTGGGAGAAGTTTAAAGCATGTTAGAGACATGGTCCAATTAAGTCCCTATAGTATAGCTAGATGACTGGTGTCTTTTATGTTGTAAGATGGGTAGACTGAGAAGTTTTCCCAATATTACCTGGAGATACAGAGTAGCACAGGAGACTTATATGCATCCTGATTTCAAGCTTAGAGCATTAACCTAGAGCTATGGTTGTACAAGAGATTTAAGCTTCAGCTATTCATTCCCATCTCATTTTCTCCATGGAGATTTGCCCAAAGGGGAAAATTAAGATACCAGCCGAGGATGTGGCTAACCCTTATGCCCTTAATCAGGGAGAAGTCTCTTTCTTTAGCCTTGCTTCTCTTACCCATCAATAGCCCCAGCTGCTACCAGATAAATAGAGAGATGAAAAGTCTGGGTAGGGAGAGCTCTTCCACTTTTCTTCTATTTCCCTTTCCATTATTTATATTCTCACCTCTCCCTGCTTGTCATAAGTACCCACTGCAAACAATTATTCATAAATCTGGTTTCTGCCCTTCAAGAGCTTTTAATTTAAATCAGAATTGTAGACCTGAGCTAACATAGAAAGGGCATAAAGTGATCCGTCCCTCCTCTGGACTCCTGACATTCTCTTTCTGCACCACTCATTTGTCAATTAATCATGCACTATCTATGACAGTTCTTGTATTTGTGTGTTTATTTTGGTTTAATCCTTACATTTTAAAAATTATGCAAATGTCATTTTCTCAACCAGGTTATAAATTCCTTTTTGATAAGGACTGCTTTTTACAATCTTTTGTATGTCCTACAAGATCCAAGAAATATTTGTTGATTTGATGTCAATAGTAGAATCAAAACTTTGAACAATAAATAGTCTGGCTGCATTCAAAACAATCATTTTTTACTTTTTGTATCATATAAAAATTGATACAAAATAACACATGTATATTTTTATTCACTTCAGAGGTACTGGTGGCAGTTTTTAAGGGAATATCATAAATAGCAATTTGTGGTCCCTGAGTTTCATGTGTCAAGAAAGACTTACTTAAGCATCAAACTTGACTTCAGAAAATGAATGATGTGACATGTGTGAATCATTAATACTTGGCTGGTGTCTGTATTAGGATTTGCAACTAATTCATAGACATTATTCTCCCTTTTGGCTAGGTGATATAGAAACTTATCCTCCACAATAGCCCTTAAAAGTGAAAACCCCTTTGTGGCCAAAGACCAATAAATATTCTCTTACTTTTAACATGAACTTAAGAGTCTCTTCTATGGTTTGTAACAGTCTGACTTTGTGCTGCTTAGGGTGAGGATTAGGAAACGTGTATTAACTTAAAAAAATAATTAAGTGCACTTCTTATTACTATGATCTATAATAATCAGCCTGGTACTCTGACTTAAAAATCAGAGACTGGGAGATATATACTTAATAGTTTTCTAATGGCTCTAAATAGGAAGAATTCAGTTCTCTGATAGTATGGAAGCACTGGAGAGTCTTATAGGGAAGGGTGTGTTGTTGTAATTCATGGCAGAAACTAACTGAAGGGTGATAGGTCTGCTTTGGGATGGCAAAATAGAACCTTCAGTTTTCTCCTCTAACTTCCAGAAAACTGATTTTCCTTGTTTGGTGGTCTTGTAAGGGACTGATGTTGGTGGGAGAATGCAAAAGGCCTTAGAAATTGTTCATTTAAAGGTCCAGCTCTCAGTTTTCTGGATAATTTTTTGTTGAGATGTTTGCTATAGATTAGGCTGGATGGCTAGATTTCGTTTTCAGTATTCCTTACTCAGATAGGCATTGTTCTCAGTGGGATAGTTCACAGGCTGAAGGGGTACCAGGTACCAGTCCCTGTGGTTTAGATCATAATTCACCCCCTCTCCCTTCTGATTTGCTCCAGAAACAGGAGGTTCTTGGGATCACAAAGTGAAATAAGCTCCAAAAGCAATCTAGTACTTGCCTGTGCTCATATAGGGCAGATTGCTACATTACAGAAGTGCACATATGCACATTCATGTACATGCATTTTGTATGTGCTCATTTATCTGTCCAATAACAGGTATTTGAGGGGCCAAATTCCTCTTTGTGTTGTAGTCTTCCTGTGAGATCCATCTTGAAACAACCTGCCAATGGCAACACTTCTTATCATCTGGACTCAAATAGTTTACTGAAGACTTTTTATATATATATAATGAAAATAGCAGTAGCTGATGAACAAGCTTTGCATACATTTTCAAAGAGCTGAATCATCTGCAAAGTCTCCAAAAGCTTTTATGCATCTCCCTCCTTCCCCATCCCCAACAGGGTGAATCTACATATGTCTTCACCCTCCCCCAAGAAAGAAATCTTGAATGTCAGAATAACTAACCAGTGTATCACCTGAACACCTTTTATGGGGCTAGGGTAATGAGAATTATTCAAATGTAATCATAAAAATTAGGCCAAGCAAGGAGGAATGAAGGATGGGGAGGATTTCTAGTCTGCGCTGAGTTTTGTGATTTTCCGTGCAGTTCTTTTCCTAGGGTCCATGGAAAAATTTACAAACTGCCCAATCCCCTCCGAGGTTTCATGGGAGCTCTGTCTCAACTTTTTACTTCTAAGAATCCAAAAGTGCAGGGGGTGGGGAATCGAGTAGGGGCGGGGAGGGCGAGGGGAGTGGGGTGTAGGAGGTGGTAAAATGTAAATGAGAGGTTTGAATGGAGGTCCTTAGACTCCTAGATCTCCTAATTCACCTAGATCTCTCCGAGCCCGCAAATGTTCTTTTTCTAAAACACTGTCCCTGCCTTCCTTGGTAGAGACAGGAAAGAGCAAGCAATAGTCAATCTGGTCTCCGAAAAGCTTCCAGTAGAGGGAGACACCCTGGCGACTCCTCTTATTTGGATGCTGCTGGGGCCTGGAGTGGGTGGGGGTGATGGGGGGTGGGAAGAGAAGGGGGAGTGGGGATAGGGGAGGTGTGTGTGAGGGGGGGGGGCTCCAGGGGGCGGGTCCCTGTGCTGCTGACGTCCAGAGCAGTGCTGGGAAGTATAGGCTGTGTTGTCACGCCGGTGTCAGTCTGATGAAGATTGGCATCAGGTAAGCTGTCATTCATTTCCATGTCAGAGACGCTTTTGCAGGCGGCGGCTGCTGCTGCTGCTGCTGCGGGCGGCTGCCTCAGAGCGCGTGTGTTTTATTCCAGTCCCCAAGCCAGAGTATTATTCATTGCGACAGGGCAAGGAGGAGAGAGGGAGAGAGGGAGGAAGCAGGGAGGAGAGAGCGAGGCAGGCAGTGGGGAGGAGGGAAGCTGGGAGCGGAGAAGGGAGAGACAAGGAGAGCGTGGAGAGAGGAGAGAAGCAAGGGGAAGGACTGAGACGAGCTAGACAACGCGGAACCGTGGCGAGGCTGCGGGGGAAGGAGGTGGCTAGGAACCGCGCTCCCTGCACCGTGCATCGGGCCGGGCTAAGCTTGCTTTTGGGGCGCCGCAGCAGCCGCTACTGCCTCAGCCTCGGCTGTTCGGGGCCGCTTGCCCCCCGAATGCATTGTCCCAGGGTTCGAGGAGCCTGGCGGGGTGGGTGGAGCGTCACTTTAAGGACAACTGAGGGGGGTGGGCGGGCAAGCTGGCATTTTAGAGCCAAGGGCCAGGAGTTGAGGATCCGGGGCTTTAGGGGATTGTGTCGGACAATTGGGAGTCGTGCTGGAGTCTGGGGAACCGGGTGGAGGCGGCTCTGGGTTCAGCCTTCCAGCCTTCCGCGCCGTGGTCCGGCCCTGCACTGGCGTTCTCCGAGCTTGGGGGGAGCGTCTCGGGCCGGCGTTTACTCGGCTCAACCAGGCGGGGTTTCGCTTCGGCTGCATGACTGGGAGAAGATTCGGGCCGGGCTCTCGGAGTCTAGCAACCCGAGGTGTTTCGGGGTTGGATCCTAGAAACAGGGGAAGAAATGAAGGGGATAGAGATCTGTATCAGGGTCAGGGGTAGGAGGCTGGGAAGGGAAGAAGGGCTAGATGTTCGTCAGACTAGGGGATCAACGCTGTGTGAGGCAAGAAAACTAGGCTCTAAGAAGCGGCAGTCTCTGGACCAGGGAGAAGCTGGATCCGTGATGTCGAAGGCTCCCCGAAATTACGGGGAAGGCTCTCTAAAGAGGGAAAGGGGTCTGCACGCCTGTGAGGGAGGGAAGACTGGGGGCCAATGCCCTCGTGACCCCAGGGTAAGGAGGGGGGTTGTCTCAGGGGGCAGCAGCGCCGGGAGTGGGGTTCTGGGTCCCTTTCCAGTCCATTGCGCAAAGTTTGCGCTCCCTCTGGGCTAGACATAGCAACCTCCCGTCCCTGTGGAGATAGGAGCCAAACTAGCCTGCTCTTCTCGAAGGGGCACGGCAGCCGAGACTGAGGGAGGCACTTCCCAGACAGGAGGAAGATCAGGACTGGAAGTTGGGGTATCGAACCAGCTTCGATAAAGAATTAGAGTGCCAGGATGGGTTTATTGTAGGACTGGAACTGAATGTAAGATTACGCTTAAAAGACCATGATTTCATAGGAATTGAAATGGTAGAACCTAGGCCAAAGTTGGAGATTGGGATAGGGGTGGAAAGATTGAAAACGCATACCAGATTGGAGTTGGAAGTCTGGGGCTGAATTTAGATTTGGGTGTTGCACACATTTTGAATCGGAGTCGGAGGAAGACTTGGTCTGAATTTAAGATGTGGAGACAGGATCAAGGCTGATTCTGGGTTTGAAACTGGAAATTGCCCTTTGGGTAGGTAATTTGAGACAGTCAGCTGAGTCTCCTTTCCCTTAGGTGTGGGCAGAGAAAGCATTTTTGAGAAATGATGAAAGTAGTTGCTCGTGCCCCATAGCTGAGGAATCCATGTTTCTGGTTGTTCTTCGCCCTGATCTCGGTTCCACACAGCATCCTTGAGTCCGGCAAGGAGATTTGGGGACTTAAGGATTCCGGGGTTGGGGCGGGGAACTCAGACTGTGAGGGAAGCAGAATAGGACTGGCCTAGGTCCAGAGCTCTGGGTTGCGAAGAGTTTAGGGGTAAATTAGAAAGAGACAGATTCTCACGGCAGAGGACTGCTGGCCGGAACCTAGTCGCCGAAGCGCTTTTCTGCATACGCAGTGACAGGATTCTGGGTCAACAATAAGGGTGTGTTAGGGGCATGGGCCGCTTTGGTACCTTCTGGGAGCCAGGACTGGGGTTAGGAAGACTGTAGATGCGGTGCTAATGTGCGGGTGGGATACGGGACTTGTGATCCGTACGTTTGATAGGGCTGCAGGGCTAATTCCGAAACTGCGGTCGAAACGTTGGACTCTGAATCTGGATGGGAATACTAGATGCCAGAAGCTTTCTTTTCGATAATTGTTCCTCATCCCAGAACAGCCATCCTCTTTGAGAGCTCTGTTCTCATCGGGCAGATTTTCTTCTATCCCTTCTCCTTTTCTTCCCCTCCCCCTGCCTAACCCAACCCGGTAATCCTGAGCCACTCCGTTTTGGGTGGGAGGGCTGGTACAACAATTCAATCCCACAAAAATCTGTGGAGCCTCCTATTGAGTCACTGCAGGAGAGTTACTGTTGACTTTTTATAATTTCATATTTTCCAGTTCATTGAATTTGAGAGAATTTCGAATTTGGGGCAGGTTTAAGTCATTTAAAGTTAGCTTTCTAAATCTGAAATAATAGTTTTTGAGCATAAAATACCCAAGATGTCCATCCCGCCGAATTGAGCAGTGGATTCAACCCTCAGAACCTTTGGAGTGGAGAAGTCCTATTAGTCGCTCTAACTCCATTCTCCTCCCCTCTTCTCTCTATAGAACCCTAGGGTAAGGAGGTGCAGAGATTCCCTAGATCCAGAAGAAGCGAAAAGTATCTGTGTGTGTGTGGGGGGGGGGTGACATGAAATATTCTTTGAAATTAAATTCAAAACTCGAAATCTGGCTCTCCCTCCATTTCCAAACCAGCCAGAGAACTCCGCAGGCAGCCTGGGGATCAATGAGTAGAAGCAGGAGGTTGGGCTAGACTTGGGGGGGCTCTCTCTCCTGTTGTTTTCTTGGCCTGGAATGTGTATGCGTACTCTCCCGCCGAGAGGGGCACTAGGGGGAGGGAGACATGACCCCAGGAGGGTCCCCCAGTCACTGTTTATCCATTGTGCTCGAGAAAGGAATGCAAGGGGAGAGAAAGAAAAGTTTGCTTCAGAATAAGGGGCAGAGGGTTAAAGGAGATCAGCCCAACCACCTCTCAGCAGTAAAATGCATCGTGCAAATTGCACTGAAGTGTACCCAACTTGAGCCTGGCTGTTTTATGATCCTTTCTGAGAGTTTACTGCTCTCTGCTTTTAAGTCTATAGATTGCTTTAAGTTAATGAAAGTGCGGCTTTGAAAGGAGGTTTTTATTGTGTTGCAGTGGCAGAGTCCAGTGCCTACCTTTTACCCTTCCCAAAATGTTTCTTTTTAACAAGAGGGAGTTTACTGGAGCTCAGAAATAGAAGGAGATTAAAGACAGAGTGAAAGGGTAAGGGGGGGGGGAGTAAGAGAAAAGGAGAAGGATGACTCCAGTGGACAGCAAAGATTAGAATAAAAGTCAGTTTTTAAGTGAACAAGAAGACTTATGGATATACCTCTTTTATATACCTCTGTGAATAGAATAAGGGATTTCTCTAAGACATATTTTAAAATGTTAGCTGGGATTGTTTTTTTCCGAGGGTAGTTGCAGTGCCTGACATTATTTTTCTTCAAAATCCAAACTTATTTCAAACAATATTTCTAAATAATTCAAAGGACCCCTTAAAACACTGACTTGGGGAATTGGGTTTAGGGAGGAAAATCTATCACTTTGGAAAGGTGATTATATTTAAAATAACATGCAGGAAAAAAAGGGAAAGACTATGGTAGACTGATTTTGAGCTATTTTTCCTTTTTCTGTTTAGCTGGCACAAAAGGCGAGATTACAAGTTTTTTGACTAGCTCCTAACACAGAAACTGCAGCCGGCTGGGCTGTGGCTTTGACCGCATGTCATAACCATTTAAACTGTGGTTACTTGTTTAAAGCTCAAAGCTTCTCCAAGCTGGGTTTCATTAACTCTACACCAGTTGCCTGGAAGTTCAGTAGCAATAAATTGTATAAACACATTTGAAGTAAGTTAGTGATGAAATAAGGAGAATTACTGTCTTGCGAATGGAGAATCCTGAATTCATGAAGTTCTAACTTAACTGGAAACATACTTCTCCCTTGGCCTTGATGTTTATGGGTGTGCCCGATTATATGTTAACATTTTTTTTCTACAGTGTCCATCTTCAACCTGGTGCTGTAACTCATTAGAAACTAATACATGCCTAGAAAGCAGAATTACTCATTTTAAAGGGCCATCACTTTCAACTTGCTTTATGACCAAAAACAAATGGATCAATTTGGTTTTCTCAGTGTGAATGAAATGCCCCAAGTAACAGCAACAGAACAAGGACAAATTAGATTTTTTTAAAAAATGCTTGCAGTTTAATATAAGCACAAAGTTGCTAGGAGTCAAGGTTTCCAAAATGTTTCTAAATTTCCCAGCCATTTATTGAACTCTCACCTCCATCTTTGGGGGCCAAATGGCCCCCAATTTCTGTCCATTGTTTCTTTTTTTTTTAATCCAGGGTGTCTTTTGTGGGGGGAGGGGGTATATGAAATTGAGGAAAGTGAGAAGCAGTTTCTTGAGTTTTCCTGTTTCCTAAGCTGTGCCTCACAAGGACGGCTGTTCTGTAAGA
The DNA here is from genome assembly GCF_048593235.1 of Sminthopsis crassicaudata. Classification (NCBI taxonomy): domain Eukaryota; kingdom Metazoa; phylum Chordata; class Mammalia; order Dasyuromorphia; family Dasyuridae; genus Sminthopsis; species Sminthopsis crassicaudata. Next base: position 502,205,806 of record NC_133619.1, on the reverse strand, counting down.
TATATATATATATAAATGTGTGATGCAATTGTTAGAGGTGACGATGGAGGGGATGTGAAGAAAAGTGTCTGGATCAAATGAAATTCAGAGCAAAGTATGGGGGGGCATAGATTAAAGGAAGAAGAAAAAAAAAGGAAGAAAAGTGAAAAAAAGTTTTGGAAAATGGAATCATCAGAAGTTGCTCTTGCCCTACCTTTTGGCAAACATGCTGTGGTTTATACAAACACTTCCTATGAAATCCATGATTTAATGAAGATTGATATTGAAAAGTTGACTTTTTAGGGAGGCACTAAAAGCCTATCTCTCTATCCAAGTTGTGCTACCAAATTGTGTTGTAACTGAGATTCATTAATTTAATTAAAACAAATATCTGATAAGGTTTGGTGGCTTTGGGAAGGAATGATAGGGGATGGAGATGATCAGAGGAGACAAGCTGGGTACATGGGAGGTGAATTTTGTTTATAATGAAAGTGTGAAAAATGGGAGTTTTAAATGAAATGGGAGCCTACCAGGATGCATAATTCTGGGCAGATTTTTCATTGGTAAAGTGGGATGAATTCCATATACCTACCTCACAGGGTTGTTGTGAGGACTTGCTGAGAAACATAGAAGGGGATGCTTTGTCCCCAAACAACATTGTATCCATTTTAACTAATAAAAGAAATGGGAGCAAATGTTTGAGCTGACCAGCTACATTAATTGGTATGTGTGTTTTCTTTCTGGATTTGCTAAACTTCCTTCCCTGGGATTTTAAGGAGTATTTTTATACTTTGATGAAAGAACTGAAATGCTTTCCTTTGCATCTGAGGATCTGAAAACCACTCATTGGCTTTCAAAAGAGGCAATCAAGGTAGAACTGAGATGCTTATCTCCTAGGTTCCCTTTGTACCTGATATAGTGAAAACTGAATTTAGGAGCTGTTTTGCCGAGTACTATTTCTGTGACCTTAGACAAGTCATGTCATTTATGAACCTCAGCTTTCTCATCTGTAAAATGAGCTGACTGGATTTCAGAAGTCTCTTCCGGCTCTATGTTCTTTTTAATATTGTCACATGCTTAATTAACATATCATCCAACTCATTTTCAGAGAAGCAAAGACTCTCCTAATTGAGGGATTTTTTTAACCTGGGTTCTATGAACTTATTTTAAAAAATATTTTAAAAATAAAAATATTTAAAGACATTTTTGGCTTCATCAGACTGCCAAAGGGATCCATGACACAAAGAAGGTTAAGAATGCATAGAATCTAGTCTGAGATGCTTGATGTTCCTTTGAAAGAAGCTGTGTGTGACACTGGATGGGATACCTGAGTGGAGAGAGGTCTGTTCTCTGAACCTCACTTATGAGATAATTTATTCTCACAAAGGAAAGTAGGTTCTTGACCAAAATATCTGAGAAATCAACTGGGTTTATTCAAATATTTTGTGGTACTATATTAGAAATGCGTTTGTTTTTTTGAAGCTCTTGCATTGTGAATTAGGTAGAGTCCATTGTAACTCAACATTTTGTTTGCCCTTCATATCTTTCAGGGGGAGGGGGAAGGATTTCCTATGTACTTTTCCAACTTTCTTGCTATCATTTTTGGCTCCATTTTGAAATTTGTAAAAAGGGAGGGGCAGCAGTCTGCCCTCTTAGAGAAATTCATAATTTGGAAGATGTGATACTTTTGGTGAAACTTTTCTAAGACTTCAGAATCTCCATGAGTTAGGAGAACCAAGAATGCCAACAAATAGGGTCTGGGAAGAGTTTGTTGCAAACGTGTTGTCTTCTGGGGGATCTGGTGTTTGGCTTGGATGCTGCACAGCAGGGCTGCCTTGCCTGGGTTTCTAATTACAAGAAGGACGTTTCTGCTAAGACCCATCTCACTAAAAACACATCCCTGTGTGTAATCAGAAACCCTAAACCGGGCAGGATATTTTAAAACTGAAGCAATGAAGATTAGATTAAGTCTCCACCAAACAGCTCCATTCTGGTATTATTTTTGGCTGGAATGTGGGGAAAAGCAGCTGGCCCCGGCGCCCTGACCAGACTCGAGGGGGTTTGGATGGGGCCAGATTGGGTGATGGTAGTAACGGTTAATTTTGCTATTTAACATTAACATGACCAGTTGCAACACAGCTCAGCAGAAGCAGTGCCAGTGACCAATGTCAGAGGAAGGCCCTGCCTGTGCCAAATCCAGGTCACTGGGAACATGGGGTAAAAATCAGTGGGTCACTGTGCAATGGGAATGCTTTGTTACCACCTCAGTAGTATCTTTTCTCTTTCCAAATTCTCCTGGCCCCAATCACACACACACCCTACTCAACCTCCCCCATTCCATTTCTGGCAAATCCCTTCCTCCAGTCAACTTTCCATCTGGAATGATTTCCCTTGAGGACAATCAGCATTTTTCAGGTGACCTGTGAGGAGAACTTGAGCATACTTCTGCTTTTCTGGGTGTGGAGAAGGAGCATTAGTGGCCAGAATTCCTGTGAACTTTGCCTCTTAATGTTATGAGCCTTTGTATGCCCTCACTGATGGACTTTGTCTCATTGCTGAAGTCCCTTCCAATTCAGAGTCTGATTCTGATAAATTTGGTTTTGGTCATCCTAGATGGTAGTTCTTATATTATCCATCCAGGTTCTTAGCTTCTCTTCTTTCTATCTGTCACTGCCCTGGTTTTGATTCTTTCCCAGTTCATCTCTATTGTCAAAAAGGAACACTGTACTTTGCAGCCCAATAAATGCCGATATAGGCGCTTCAGTAAAGAAAAAGGAAGAAAATCTCAAGTGGGCAAACCAGATGTACAAAACCACAATTTCCTAGTTATGGAATTGGAAAGGACCATAGGAGTCATCTAGTTCAGTGGTCCTCAAACTTTTGTTCTCAATGTCCCTTTATACTACTAAAAATGATTAAGGATCTGCCCAAAATTTTTTGTTTTATGGATTATATTTATTATATTAGAAAAAACTAGTTTTAAACTTATAGACCATTTGAAAGAGTCTCAGAGCCACCCAAGATTTTCTGGACCATACTTTGAGAACCATTGTCTAGTTCATACTTCATTTTGCAGATAATAAAACAAACCCAGAGTGATTTGCACAGGGTCATATCAATAGTAAAAGCCCAGATTTAAACCTGGGGCCTTTGGTTACTAAGCCAGTGCATTTTTCATATGAAGAAGATATAAGTTCACTTTTAAAAAGTGCAAACAATTGTATTGTGTCTAAGCAGTAGGAAGGGAAGTACAGAGTAATGGAGTAACCATAATTGACTGGGTTTCATCAGCATGGGCTTTCTGGAGTCAACAAGCATTTATTAAGAGAGTGCCTCTGTACTAGGTACTATGTTAAGTATTGGAGGTAGGTCTTGAACAATTTTAAAGGAGAGGAATGATACTGTGGATAGGAAGAATGGGTAGGAGGGAGAGTTGAAAATGAGATTAGCCTTTTGTACTAGTTGAGATTACCAGAGTTTAATAGGGGACAAAGTAAAACAAAGCAGTGTTTTTATTAAATGAATTCATTTTTCTTTGCTTCTCTTTTTCCCCTGCAACCTCAGCAATTCTTGAAGAGTAAAGAACTCTGGATTTAGAGCAAGGAAACCTGGTTCTTCTACTTTATAGTTGCATAAACACAAGCAAGCAAGGCCACTTAATCTCTCTCCCCTGTTTTCTCATCTACAAAATGAAATGGAAAAGTATTTATTGGGAGTTTGGTATGGGTTAAGCATTGTGTTATGTATGTAATGGGTATACAAATAGAAAATTGAGATAGCCTTTGTTCCCATTCTAATTAGGGGAGAGAACAGATAATGGGTGTTGTGACAAAAGTGCTTTGTAAACTTTAAGTAACCAGCAAATCTAAGTTTGTTATCCCATAGGTCCTACAGTGTATGGGATTTCCTTCTTTGCATTCTTGTTTACTAAACAATGCTTATCACAGAGTCTGGTACCCAGGAATTTAATAAATGCTTATTAAATGAATGGGTTCCTTTTGTATTTGAAGGCATATTGGTTAAATCAAATTCTTGGAACCCATACCAGTGACTTAGCATATATAAGTGTGACTAAAAGGTTGTTAGAGCTACCTTGTGAAGAAATCCCCGACAGTCTTACTGGGACCATCCCCAATCCTTCTTGGATTTTGCTACTACTCCCCTTTTGTTGTAGCTAAGTTCAAAGAACAAAAACTATCATTCACACTCTTGGCCCATCACCTTCATCGGCTACTGTGAAGGGAATTTGATGTCAGCATACTCGCTACATGATGTAATGAAAAGAACATTGGAATTAGAGTCAAGAGAACAAGTTCAAGTCCTGGATCAGCTTTACGACTATGGACAAATCATTCAAATTTGGTGGTGTACTTTCTTGATCTGTAAAATGGAACCAATAATCCTAATCCTGCCTATCTCATAGAATTGTTATGAGAAAAGTCCTTCCTAAACTTTAAAATTCTTTACGGATATGAACAATTTTTCATTAATAATAAATGTTTGCAATTAGATGTCACTTCATTTGTAAAATGTAATCATTGGACAGGATGATGTCTCAACTCTCAGGTTCCATAATTTTAACTTTACTGGTTCATTTGTTACATAGACATGTAGTTTACTCAAACTGAGGAGCTCTTATCAAAGCTGAAAGAGTTTATTGGTAGCTAAGTTCTGCCAAGATCAATTGACTGCCAATATAATTCAAGGCTTCTTATGAGAGAGGGTAGTGGTTGGGATGAGAGGGAAGTTGGCTTTCAACAAACTCTTTGAAAGTCTCTTCTTCCCAGATCAGCACTGTGCTAAACCTTTAGAATCAGAAATCAAATGATCTTTCAGACATTTCTCAAAACAAGCCTATATTTGCTTTTTTAATGATTTTTAAAATTAATTTTATAATTATAACATTTTTGACAGTACATATGCATAGGTAATTTTTTTTTTACAACATTATCCCTTGTACTCCCTTCTGTTCCAAATTTTTCTCCTCCTTCCCTCCACCCCCTCCCCTAGATGGCAGGCATTCCCATACATATTAAATATCTTATAGTATATCCTAGGTACAATATATATGTGCAGAACCGAATTTTGTTGTTGTTATTGTTGCAAAGGAAGAATTGTATTCGGAAGGTTACACTTACTTTTTATTAAAGATGAACATTTCCTCAGTTTTGTATGGCTCAAGTAATAACTGAAAGTAGTTCATATTAAAGTTTGTACCAACCCTATAAGGTTAATGCAAGTATTAATATCCCCATTTTGAACATGGAAAAACAGAGGCTCACATTTTAATAAATGGAAGAATTGGAATTCAAATTCAGGTCCCCTGACTTCTAAATCAATACCTATTATTAAGTGAAAAGTTATTCTCCTGATCTCAGAAAGCTTTTCTAGGTGCTTTATCCTCCTCCTTCTCCTTCCTACTCCTTTGTATGAATTAGTTGAAATTATTTTTCTTCTCTACAAAGAAGAAAAATCAGTAACTAGACCATTAAGTGAGGGCTCTATGACCTTATCAAAAGGAGGATTTACTTTTGATTTCTATGAAGTTAGAGAGGGACTGGTATAATTAATGGATCATATCACAAAAAACAAAGTGGTGACAGAATTGGGGATATTGGGGGTAATGACTTCTTTTGAACAATGGAGGTAGGTTGAACCCATAACCAACTAGATTGAGCTTTAAAATCAACTAATTGGGAATTCTCAAATTAAGTGTTTTTTAAAGGATAACATAATCAAAACTATGGTCCATTCTGTTTCTGTCAGTGATATTAAATGAAAATCATTTAGCAAAAGATCATGGTTGTCCTTCATGAGTTGTGGACTTATTTTTCAAGTATGGCTAAGTTCTCTTTTTTTTCAGCATGAAGCCCTCTAGATTCTCTGAGCCTCTATTTTCCTCAAAGGCAAGGGGTATGATCCAGACATTCTACTTTCCCATTATTTATTGATTAGTGGTTTACCAATAGAACTGGAATTAAGGTAATTAATAATTCTGGGGGGGAATGTTATCTCTAGGAGTGTCTTGACAAATTTCTTAACAATTAAAATTATTTCAGATTGGAATGGGTGCCTCCAGGTTTCTGAGCCCCCCCTCAAGATGAAGGCTGAATGACCATTTGCCATTGTTACAAATGGAATTTATTATTTGTGTTGTGTTTGAAATAATCTCCTCTGAGATCATCTCTGAACTTGCTCAGAAGGAAGAATATCCTGTTTGCTTCAAGTTAGAGAGGGGGAAGTAGAGGCTCAGAGAATCCAGAGAGCTCTTAGATTCTTAGAGAGTCTAAGAGAACTTAGTCATACTTGAAAAATGAGTCCAAAAAGTACCTATTGGTCAACATGTATTTATTGGACATTCTGTGCTGTGTTGGGGATTGGGCAGAATAGAAAACACAAGTGAAAATGATGTCTCTGCTTTCAAGTAGTTTACAGTTTGAAATGAATAGAGAATAATTAAGGATTTAACTTCATATCACGAAAGCTGGAAAGGACTACAGAGATCATCTTGTCATTTTATAAAGGGTAAAGGTAAATCTCAGCAAGATAAAGTAACTTGTCTAAGGCCACATAACTAATAAGGAGCAGGCCCTGGATTCAAATCTAGTATTTTTCACATTATTCCTTGTGACTTCTCTTTGGGTCCTGACAGACAGATAGGCAGATAGGTAGGAAGGCAGAGGCAGAAAGAGAGAGACAAAACCAGAGAGAAACAGAGAAGGAAAAACAGAGAGAGGGAGACACAGAGACATCACTGTGGGCTGCAGCAGTGAAGGCATCAAGGAAGAGATGGAATTTGAGCTGTGCCCTAAAAGATGGATAGGATTTCGATAAATATTGCATGATGCAATAGAAAAAGCACTGCCATTAACTATGTGTGCCTTTGGGCAAGTCATGTAACCTGTCTGAGCCACAGTATCCTCAATTATAGAAATGAATAAGTTGTATTAGAGGACATCTAAGATCCATTCTGCTTCTAAAATTCAAGAAGGAGAAAGGAGTCCACTGGGTCTTTTGAAGGAGGTTTCCTCCTCCAGATCTGGAGGTCTCCTCCTTTTTGGCATGTTCACTTGGATTCTTTGGTCTGGTGAGTCATTTCTTCATGGTTGGGACATGATCCCTCAGCTCTCCTTTAAGGGCTGGTATGTGTCCAGGTTGTGGGAGTTGAAAGCAGCTCTGGGGAGAATTTCCTGCCCCAAGGACTCAGAAGTTTAGAGTTATAGGAATCCTGAGGGATCTGGGAACTCAAAAAGCCCTTATTTGAAAGCTCTGGATATGGCCTCTGACTCTATTATAAAATGGAAGTTAGGACTTCTGGTCTCTCTTTCCCAGCTCTGGTAGGAAAAAGCCAGACACATGGCAGGAAGCTGTCCCCTAGGGAAGCTATCCTTCACTTGTCAATTACCATTCTGGGGGAGAGCCAAACAGCTTGGTGGGATTCCCCCAGCCTTCCCTGGAGTCTGTTAATGGGGGGAATTACTTAGCATTTGGCTTTGGCATTGGATTTCTCTGAGGAGAAACCCTTGTTTGGCGAATCCATTCATGGCACTAAGATAGAAAATTGATACTTCCTGTTGACTTCCAGACTATCTTGTCAGGACCTTCCCTAAGGTAGATCTCATCACTATCCTAATACAGTTATCATTAAATTTGGGAAGTTAAAGGTTAAAGGTATTGTTCATAACAAATTCTTTGACAAAGCCAAGGATGTAAACAGGGAAAAGGTTAAGAACTCTATCAGGGTTCTTCCTGTGGCTGGCAGCAGGGTTGGAGGAGAAAAGGAAAGATCCTTTTCAAAGTTGGAAATAAAGGCAAGAGAAAGGGCCTTCCCTGAAACTTGAAGTTCCCTTCGTTTCAAAGTATCTATCGCAGGAGCTACAGAAAGAGGTTGAACTCTATCAGGAAAAGTGGAAATTAATGGTTTCAGTGGCACCATGAGGATGCCATGAAGATGAGGGATTTCTTTTTTCTATTTTAACTCTTTAAATCTTCTTTCTTCCCTCTTCCTCATCTTGCATCCTTGTGTGTAGGTGTGTTATTCTGTTAGTTTTGGGGTTGTCAGTGTATCTGAGATGAAGATAATATTGTCTATATTATTTAGTCCTTCAGTCATATCTGATTCTTCATGACCCCATTTGGGGTTTTCTTGGCAAAGTGGTTTTCAATTTTCTTTTCCAGTTCATTTAAAAAGTTGAAGACCTGAGATAAATAGGATTAAATGACTTGCTCAGGGTCATACAGCTAGTGTCTGAGGCCAGATTTGAACTCAGAAAGCAGTGTCTTCATGACTCTTCACTGTACTCTATCTACTTTACCAACCATGCTATCCCTATTTTATGTATACCATTTATATTTATAATATATAACATACTTTAAAATTAGAGTTTATAAAGTGAATTCTTCACAAAGACCCTGTAAGGTAGAGAGAGCACATTTTTTGAACTTTTATTTTAATTTGTTTTCATTGATCTCTTGTTTTTAATTCACCTTCATTTTCCAATATAACTTTATCCCAAATCCAGAGAAGCACTGGCATGCATCCCTTATGACAAAGAATAAAAAAAAGAGAGAGATAAAAAGCAGTTCAGCAAAAATCACTGACCAATTAGTCAAGTATGCACTATGTTCCACTATATAGTCTCCTCCTTCTATAATGAAGAAAAGGAAGTGCATTCTCACATCTCTAGTCATTATGTATATATTTTTCCTGATTCAACTTACTTCACTTTTCATGAGTTCCCATGCCTTCTTGTTTATTTCTTATGATATAGTAATTCCATTATGTTCATGTACCACAATTTATTTAGCCATTTTTCAATCAATAAACACTTACTTTGTTTTAAGGGTTTTTTTCCTACCATAAAAAGTGCTCTGAGTATTTTGGAATATAGGACCTTTCTTTCAATCCTTTTCTTCTTAAAGTATGTGCTAGATAGTAGGTTCTCTGAGTAAAATGAAAAGGAGGTTTTAGTCACATTTACTGCATAAATTCATATTGTTTCCCAGAATAATTGAAGAGGAGGGGAAGATGGTACAAATATTATCTTTATTATCTAAAGAATCAGAAAAATGATCTTAGCGGCCCATGGTCACTGTGCTAAGAGATTTTGGACCTAGAACTTGAACTCAGGTCTTATGAGTCTGGTACTTTTTCCTCTTTAAGAGAACTCTATTTTCTATCCTAAAGATTAAATATTTATTTTGTCAAAATGTTTCCCCAGATCTCTAATGAGAGGTGACATTTTTGTACTTAATAGAAGATTGAAGTATGATTATCACATCTAATGGAAGAAGTTGATTGATTTAGGAGTAAGTTATGTGATTTAGTAATAAATCTAAAATACAGCCTACATATACCTACAATTGCAACCTTGCTACTTAAGTAATTCAAAGCTAGTTTTGTACAGTTTGCCTCATAAAGAAGTAGCTAATTTGTTTGCCCAGAAGACCATGCAAGACTAAATAATTAGCCTTCTGTGGACAAATAATGTGTGTTAGCACTAAATGTCTATATTTTGAGTGTGTGTGTGTGTTTTTTTTTTGTTTTGTTTTGTTTTTTTTTTTTTTGCTGTCATTTAGTACAATGGGATGTCTAGCTTGGGAGGTTGTATAGACACTATTTCAACTTTGCTTAACTACTTACTTTGGGAGTTGAAGGTGAAATTTGAGGGTCCAACTAGATTCTGCTGGAAGAATGGATATACTAAACCAACACTGCCAGTCTTCAGGGAGTTTTGATTTGGGGTGGGAGTGGTGAAGAATAAAGAAATAGAAAGTAATTTGAGAAAAGAGGAAATGTTAACATTTAACCTTTGTTTGCAAGTCTAGACTATCTAGTATTTGAAGCCATTATAGGGTGAGATTCCTTGTCACTTTGAAACTCTTCTTATTCTCTCTTGATTATAGTACCTGGGGATAACCTTTCTTAGGTAATTAATTTATTCTGACACTTAGGGTATGTTGAGGAAAAGAATAGCCTGAACAAAGTTGAGGACTTTGGACTTGATATTGTGCTTAATGAGGGGACATTAAAGATTTGAGAGCAAGTGAGATGACTCAGACTTGCTAACAGCAGTTACTAAAATGTTCTTAGGCATTTCTGTCAAATTGGAACTCTAGAATTCAGTCTGGATACACAAATAGGAAAGTATTAGGAATGCTCTTGTATTATCTTGATGTCTTAAAGTGCCTAGCCTTTAAACATTGGGAATCTCTGGACATGGCTGTTAATTCAATCCAAATTGGCTTTACTCTTCTGGATTCTCATCATCTCCAGAGACAGAAGTGAATGTGAGTTCAGAAATACTTCTCTTCCTCCTTTCATTCAATCTTCATTTCTCTCACTGGATGCAGTGTGTGTGTTTTATTGATGTAAATTCTAAAACCAGTGATCAGGTACTCCTACTTATTATGGAAAAAGTTCTGGACTCTCCTGGAGAGAGACTCAAGTGCAAATCCTGTCTCTGACACGTTATGTGAGCGTGGATGAATCAACTGATCTTTTTAGGTTTCAGTTTTTATCTATAAGCTAGGAAAGATTATAAATATATATATACATACATATATATACACACATACATACATACATATACATGTATGTATATATATATATATTTATATATACATATATATATATATAATATTTGTCTGGGTTGCTGTGAGAATGAAATGAGATAATATATGTAAATTGTCATGTAAATCTTTAAGAGCTGTAAAATGTCATTTATTGTTATTATTGTTTTCTTTGTGGGCTTAATTCAAATTTCCTTCCCCAGAGAGTTTTCTCAAATCACTCCAGCCTACATAGAACTTATACATACCATTTATTGGACACTTACTATCTTCTTGGCATTGCTAGGGAATTGGCATCTATCTCTTTCTCCTCTCTTTAACTGAGCTTGGAATTCTTTGTGGACAAAGACAATATAATGCAATGAGAAAAGTAATAAATTTTGAATTGGCTGGAGATACAAGATTAGAATCTGACCTTGCCACTTGCTCCTTATGTCAGCGTGGGTCCTATTTGATGCTAGAATCTATTGCTGAGAGTAGGAAAAATTACTTCATCTCTGTAGGTTTTAGTTTGCTCATCTGTAAATGATGAGCTTGGACTAGATGTTTTTAAAGGTCCCATCCAACTCTAATTCTATGATTCTATGTTTTTGAATCCCCTGTAGTGCAGTGCTGGATGCATACAATAGTAGGCACTCATTTGATTCATTGAATCAGGAGTGAACCCAGATGTCCAGTTTCTATAGTCTCCCTTCTCAGGAAGCATTTTCATTTGTGGGGTGTTTTTCTGGGGGAAAACTGCTTCTGAGTCCCATTTATTTTTCATGGTCATTGTCTGCCTCTTAGGCAGAGACAGTGCAATTCTCAGACTCACTGAGGGCTTGGGTGTGGCAAATTAGTTCAGTAAATCAAACTTGGATTGTATGTAAACTCACTTGGCCAGAGGTCAGAAGTGAAATTAAAAACAAGCTTTGGGGGCTTTTTTCCCTTTTGTGTTTTGTATTCCCATCCTCAAATTATTCTCATAGTCCCATTTGGGACCCAGATTATTCTTATTATAAAAATCCTTGGAATATTCATATCAATTAAATTTCACATATTCATATCAAAGAACTTTCACAAGAATCTTGCTGTCAGGAAATACCTGACGTTGCTGAGAAATTATGGAAGAAAATGAGACCACCTTATTTTCTCCCAGGAAAGACTGTTGTTAGAAAGAAGAGTCTTTCACCAGTCTGTACCACCTCCTGCTAGGCTGGAATGATTCACCTCCAGCTACTCTCTACTAGGTTCTGGCATCAGGGCCAAAGTCATGTCCATCCCCATGGAAACATCAAAGTAAATCAAACTGTGTCAGAATCACAAGGCATTAAGATGAGGCCCTTGAAGATGGGTATGTGAAAACTAGGTATTTCAGAGAGCATGGGAAATTGGTCTTGGCCTGTACCCATCTCTCCTGATAGTATGCCATGGAACACAAATGCAGAAAATAGGGACTTTGAACAATGCATTCTTTGGATCATCTGGGTGTTTAGAATTCTCCACCTTTAGATGATCTTCATTTTAGATCTCCATCCCTTTCTCCCTCTGTCCAAAAAGGCAATCTATAGTATTAGTTATCTTGGATCTACCTTTGATTTGGCTCCTGCATTCTTATAGATATTTAGAGCTGAAAGGGACCTTGAGATCATTTAGTCCAGGTCTCTCATCTTAGTGGTTATATTGTTGGAAACTAAGGTCAAAAGGTAAAATGAAACAACTTATGTTTTAAAATTCTTTTACTACTTAATTAAGGACTTTGGTATTGAAAAAGTTGAGAAGAAATTAGAGAGAAGGGGGTTATGATTCTCATTTTGTAGATGAGGAAACTGAAAGCCAGAGAAATGAAATGATTTGCCTCTCTACAACAATAAAACCATTGAGGAATAATCTAGAGAGTTCTTTGACTGGAAAGAATAAAGATCTCTGGTTCTTTTCTATAGTCTCTGTGTTCTAATGTTTTATAGCTTAACTGATCCCTTTAAAGTCACACATGACTCCTCTATCATATAGTAAGAATGGCAACTGCAAAGTCCCAGTCCCAACTATAAGTCCTCTCCATATATTCCTAAGATTATAAAAGTAATAAGCAGCAAGTCTGGATTGAAACTCGATGGCTTTCCCTCCAAATCCAAGTCCAGTTTTACCATACTATTTATGTCATTTGTCATTTCTGAATGCAAGTACCATGATTTTTCTATGATACCATTTTGCTTCTCAAAGATGAAGTTTTATAACCCACACTTAGAGAACTTGGGTCAAAGAACTTGCACAATGGTGTGGTTTCTACATAAATGGCCATTGGCATTTATGTCTAGGTACCCTTCTGAATTTTAACCATGTGCCTAAGAAAAGGTTGTGTAGAAAAGCTGGTGTCCATAAAGATGCTGAGAGACTTAGTAACCCAGGTTTCTTGCCTAATAATAATAAAGAATTTAAAAGATTACAGATGCTTCACCCTTTGCAGGGAATGCCAGGGACAATGCTAATGCAAATAGACCCTCAGTGTTTAACCTGGGATGAGTAATAATTCTTACTAAGTGAAAAATTCTAAATATATGAGCCTTTCTGAGCTTCAGTTTTCAATGGAGAGACTTTTAAAGTCTTTCCCAAGTCAAACAATTTGTGATTCTAAGAACCATTTTATTTTACACTTCAGGTACCTTTAGGCTAGGCATGAGATCCTATATGTCTGATTATAATTTATTTACACATTTAATGTGAAATTTAGGTCCATTTGAAGATGTAATTGCCAATATTGATTAGTGTATAATTCCCTCTAATTTTGTCCTTCATTCTACAGAGGAATTCTGGCATTCAATTACATGTCCAGTATCCCCAATTTCCTCATTGAGAAGCACTCTAGTAATAGTTAGACTTCTAGATGACCCAAAATAATTTCTTGGTGTTGCTTTAGCTACAAGGTCTAAAAGACTATAATTTCAGCCTGATGTCTCATGTACATAATACTTCTTGGATAGGTTTCATTCTTATTTAGAGATACTTTAACTGTTCCTATAGACCATTTGTGATGGCCTCAGTCTGGGCCTGAAGACAGATTTCTAGTCTAATCTTCCAGGAAGATAAATGATCTTCTATTCTCTGTCATAGACCAAGATTAATTAATCAGCAAGCATTGATTATGCACCTATTCTGTGATACAACAGGGGAGATTTTGATAACTTCCCTTTCCTTTAAATTTTACAAAAAGTTTTCCTCATAGCAACCTGGTGAGGTAGGTGGTACAAATATCATTGTCCTTATTTTACAAATAGACTCACAGAGAGAAAATAAAATGAGTTACTCAGAATTATATAACTATGAGAGCTGGGATTTGAATCCAACTCTTTTCTGATTCTAAATGCAGTAAGCTAGCTTTCTATTGTATCTCATCACCTCCAAGACACAGAAAAGAATGGGCTCTGTCCTCAAAATTTCTTGTCTAGTTAAGGCACAGGTCATGACCACATCACACAGTAAGATCTTTGCCAAGTCATTACTTGGGTATTGAGTTCAGAGGAAGAACTGTAGTATGGAAAATTTCATGGAGGAAAAGAGAAACTTAAATTAATCATTGAAAGATAGATTTAAGGTAGGCTGAGGGCAGCATTCCAGATATAGAAATAAGATGGGAAATACACAAATATAAGAAGCTAAAGCCTTATTTAGAAGGGCAATAAATAAGTCATTTGCTACTTGTACATCTATCCAACCAATAGATAATATCCTTATGAACACTTTTGTAAAAGTGGTAATGAGTTGTACTGAGCCTACCTTCACTCTTTTGCCTTGTCCTCTTGATGGTCAAATGGCTACCAGAGACAGTAATGCAACCTGAATTTGTGGAATGAAGCAAAACTATTGGCTTGCACAAGGATTAAATTCATCAAAGCTTTATATTACAGATTTCATAGAATGTCGGAGTTGAAAGGAATCTTTAAAAGGTCATCTTCTAAACAGTGAAGCTGCCCAGCCCAGTGAATGGGACAATAAACTTGCCTACTTTAAACTTTCACTCTGGGGAAAATATGGGGAAAAACTATGGTCAGAATGGTGAACTCCCTGAGATTTCAAATTAGGTTGTTTCCCTTCCCCAATTGTACACACCTTTCATATGTATATATGATGATTATGATCACTACAACTCATTTACATTGTGGTTTGCAGTTGTAAAGCACTTTGCAAACTTTATTTCACTTGTTCCTCCCCAGAATTTATAAGGAAGGTAACTATGTAGCACATGTGTAATAAATATGTAGCATATTATATGTTTAATAAACTCTCATTTCCTTCTTTCCTTCCCTTACCATTTTATAGCCTTGGATAAGCTTCTCCTTCTACTTCTGCATTCTATCTTTAGCCATCTGAAGTGGGCTAATCCACTGGAGAGAATTTGTATCCAATTGATAAACCATGCTTCAGGTAGGATGTCTGAATCTCATAGCTTGGTTTGTCCCCATCTTTAAAGGCAGCTAAGTACTTTCCCAGCAGGAGAGGAGATATCTCTTTGTTTAATGGGACAACTTTGGTTTTCTAAGAGGAAACTCATGCATTGAGTGAAGGCTTTCATATTAAGAGTCAATTTAGGCTTCATGTAAGGAAAACTTCCTAAAACTTAGAAGCTGTCTAAAAATAGAATGGAATGTCTTAGGAAGATGCAGGGGACCCTTTGAGGTCTTCATGCAAAGGTTAGATGACTATTTGTTAATGATGATTTTTGCTTGTTTGTTTACTGCATTGTTAAGGAGATTAATCAGGTATGGTTTGTACCAGATGGGCTTTGAGACCTCTTCTAACAGTAAGATTCTGTGATTATTATCTCTAACTTAAGAACTAGAAAAATGAGTATCAGAAAGGTTAAGCAATTTCCCACACATTAGATATTCAGTAAATGGCAGGTTTTCATATTTTCGGTCTAACTTTCTTGTTTTAGTGAACAGAAATGATTGTGGATTATATTGGCTTCCCATGGAATAACATCATTTGATCTTCAAGGCAAGTGAGTCTGTTCCCTGTGTCTTGTGGGATAGCTTGCTTTATTAGAGATAAAGGAAGGAAGCATTACTCCCTAGAAATACATCTCTCCTCTGCTAGTGGTCTATCTATCATGATGAGGATATACCTAGGTTGCTACTGGTAGGTTGATCAATTCCCTACTCATATCTTCTGATTGATTCCCTGGTGATCCATTCTTCTTATGTCATTGATATGTTACAGAAAAGAACCTCTAAAAGGTTCTTTGAGTTAAGAAAACTGTGGTTGCAAGATATGTTGTCATGTCCAGGACATTTCAATTCAATTCAACAAGCATTAATTAATGATTACTATGTACTAGGCAATGGGGATAAAGATAACAATGGAGCAGTTTTCCTAGCTAGAAGGAACTTAAATTCAACAGGGAAGAAATATCAAACACATAAGTACTGATAAAATATATATGTAGAGTAAATAGAAAAAAATTTCAAAGATCAGAAGAGTGTGATAATTACTGAGTTAGAAGGGAGTGCTACCTGAGATTCCATGAGACTTTAAAAAGAAGTGCATTTGTATTTTCAACCTATTGCAAAGGCTAGAAATGAGATGTTGTGAAAAGAAAATGGTAAGTAGCCTAGTTTGGCTGGCATGTAGTGGGAAAAGTATAGTAATGTGTGATTAGTCTGAAAAAAAAAAGCCTGGAGAGAAACTGAGGAATTTAAATGTCAGAATGAGAATTTATATTCTTTCTAGAGACAATAGAAAGCCACAGAAATTTCTTAAGCAGTAGAATAATGTGGTTAGAACTGAGCTTTAGAAATATCAATTTGGCTTTGCAGAGCAGGGGCAAGGGCAACAAGAGGCTGGGTGGAAAACATTTAGAAAATAAGTATAAAATAAAAAAAAGATTATTCTGCCTTTACTAGAGCTCTACAGAGATCTGATTAAGTAGGGGCATCGATCAGTAGATGCTATGCAGTTGTTAGCTGTCTCCTGGTCCCTTAGCAAATCTATTGCATTCAGAAGCAGCAAAATACCAGTTAAGCCTCCCCAAAGTTGTATTTACCTGCAGTCCCCGAGTGTCTTCCCCTAACAGTCCCAGATGCTTAAATTAAATTGTCCACATATTGTCTTGGGTCAAAAGAAGGGAGGAGGAACAACCCCATTCGTACTCCAGGATACCCTATCCAAAAAGAAGAAGATATATTTTGTTCAGTTGTATGATTTTTTAAGGGCTATGTTAGAGGAGAGAAAAAGCTCTGCTTGGATGATGGTCTAAAGAAGAGGTATTGATTGCATTTGGATTCTTGGGCAGTACAGAATTAAGGAAGCATAAAATTTGGGGTTTGAATCCTGACCCACCTACATTTTTCTTATTATTATCTAGGTAAATTTCTTAAACTGTTGCAGCCTCTGTTTCTTCACTTATCAGATGAAGGAAGCAAGTAAATATTTGATGAGAGCAATGGGCAACATCATCTATCTCTAAAGTCTTTGACAAACATGATCTATATTAGACCCTTATACCTGGGTATACATATCTTAGGGCTCTATCCTGCATTGTTTCTTCTCTTCATGTTTTTTTTCCTTGGTGATCTTATCAGCTCCCATAGATTCAGCTGTCTCTGTACAGATGACTCAAATCTACACATCTCCTGAACTATAGTCCTATATCTTTTTTGCCTGCTGGATATCTCCATTTGGACATCCTATAGTTTTCTCAAAGGCAGCATGTCCAGAATAACTCATTTTTCCCTTTTAACCCTACCTTCTATTATATTCTAGTAAAATGTTAAGCTCCTTGAGAGCAAGTGTATCTGTACCCCAGCAGTTAGCCCAATGTCTGATACATGTTGTTCAGTCATTTCAGTTAGGATCAATTCACCACAAACCCATTTGGGTTTTTTTGTGCAAAGGTATAGAGGGATTTGCCATCTTTTTCTCCAGCTAATTTTGAAAATGAGGAAACTGAAGCAAATAGGATTAAAAGACTTGCTCAGAGTTACATAGCTACTAAGTGTCAGAGGCTGGATTTGAACTCAGATGTAAAATATTAATCTAAAATACAATACAATCTAAATTATTAATAAAAAAGATTATTTTATGAAGAAAACACATAGGGCATTGCTCACAAGGTAGTCAGAAAAAGCAATACAAGGTTACTCTCAAGGTCTCTTAAAAGCTTTACAATCAATTACATGACATGAGAGACACTGGTACAGGACCACCCAGAATGGTGTGCCCTTATCAGCGAAGGTGCTGTGCTCTATGAGCAAAAGCAGAATTGAATTATCGCAGAAGGAACATAAAATACAATTAGAAAAGCCTCCCCAAATGTTCATAGAGTCTATTTGTGTCCAATCTGTGACAGAAATTTCAAGCTCCTGTTGGTCTGATCAGCCAGTCAGACACTTTATAACTTCCTCTACCATAGTGATGCATTTTGGGACTCTTGGAGAACAAAGGACAGCAACCTCCTGACTTGCAAAGTTGGGATCTATCTAATGCATCACTTAGCTGCCTTGCCTGGCAGACAGAAGATGCTTAATAAATGCTTATTGAGTGACTGATTTCAATAAATGAAGAGAGATTGGACTACATGATCTTTAAGATCTCTCCCACTTCTACACCTTATGGATCTTTTCCATTACTTTTGGGACTGTAAGGAATCAATTAATTAACAAGCATTTCTAAAGTGCTTACTATATTCAAAGATGGAAGGAAAGATAAAGTGTGGTAGGTTTGGGGAAATATGATCCACTAGAGTCCTGAGTCCTAGTTTCACTCTGGCTTCTGCAAGCACCCTGTGCTAGCATTGAGAATAGGAATAGTAGCCATCTCATTGATAGAGGGGTGTTTGGAGGTATTAGGTGTGGCTAGGAATGCCCTAGTCTTCCTATCTCTTATTTAGTTGTCATAATTTCCTAAAATAATGAAATATTAGAATTGAATGTTAGAGACTAGCTAATCCAATCCAATTCAATCTCATTTTATAGATAAGGAAACTGAAATTCAGAGAGGAAAAACAAATTTCCCAATATCATAAAAGCAGAAGCAGCAGAACCAAGTCTGGACCTAAGTCCAGGTCTTCAGAATCCTAACCTGATGTGGTTTTTATTATTCCATGCTTCTTCCCAGCTTTGCTTTGACTTTGGCCGTGATTGAGGTGTCTGTGAAAGATTAAAATATTAGATATGAGAAAAGATAGGGTAAAGTGATCTTCACCAAACAAATCAAGCATGTTTCTATAAGACTAGGCTGTTGGACAAAGTATCCAGGGCTCTGAACCACTGCTGTTCTTCTTTTTACTAGAAAAGAATAAGCAAAGGTTATTTCCTTATAGGCTTCTGACCTAGGGACTCTAGGGAAAAGGAAAATTTAGGCACAAAAATCAAGAATGGAATTTTGATAGAACTTGGTAGAGGCCTTGGGCAGAAAGCATTTGGATAAAGACTGCTGAAATGGTCAGCTTGCTGGCTGCTCTGGTCTGAGGAGACCTCTTGGCTCCTGACATATAGGTGCTTAGAATTCCTGAGAAGTTATTGGTGCAGTTAACCTGAGTAAAATGTGGCACTGGAGACAGAAATCTAAGTCCAGGAGGTAAGGTGTCCTGGGGCTATTTGCCTGGGCTGCCCACTTTTGTGTTAGAATTGGCTTTGTGAAAAGAATATCTGACAGAGAATCAGCCTCTGGAACTCTGGGATACTGCCCCCTAAGGTTTATTGTTTGGCATTTGTCTTTCTCCCTTCATTTTTCCTATCTAGAAAATGAGAATTTGAATCCTTCTTTAGGGAGTGGCAGAGGATAAAAGTTCATTTGTAAAACCATTTGGGAAACAGAGGGAGAGCTAGATATAAACTATAACAAATCTCCTTTATCTTTCCATGGATTATCCACTTTTTAGATTATATGTGACAAATTTTTAATCTGTGGATGACTTCCCTTCTGATACTGTAGTTTGATTTTGGGCCTATGCCTTTGACTGTCAGATGAGCTGTGCTCAAGGAATTCAATTTAACAGTCACAATCACAACCATAAATATGTTCTAGAAAAAGCATCAGCTAAAATACACTCAAATTATGAGATCTTTTACCTGCTACTCTATTTTATCTACATCAAATCTTCTTAAACTATGAGTTGCATGGGGTTATGAAAAATTTGGCAAGAGTAAAAGATATCAAATATTCCACCAAGATTTAATTCTTTGTGTAAAAATAGACAAGCACATCCATCTCATTAGTATGTAAATTTGCTTTCATCTTTCATAAATGGTAAAATTATATGTATACTAAAGAATTGTTTTAAAATAAATTTCTTTATGACTTATTATTAATAAATGTTTGATATATATGCCTATTTTATATCCCCACATGCCTGGAAACCACATAAAAATTTCTCAGGTAAAAAAGGGGTTAGGAGTGGAAAAAAATTTAAGAAGCTCTAATCTATACCATAGCTACTCTTCTTAAGGTAAGAGAGCTGAATCTTAAGTGGTTATCAATCAAACAACAAAGACTTATTAAATGCCTATTATGTGTAAGGTTCTGGGGATACAGAAAAAATTAAATGGTCCTTGCCCAAAAGGAGTGCTCATTCTATTGAGTCATGCAATACTTATTTATACTAGTATATACAAAACACTCCAAATTCAATGAAAATGCAAAAGTGATTTTGGGAAATTACAGCTGAAGGGTTGGGGTTGAGAGGAACAGGAAGGTCTTATATAGGAAGTGATATTTCAGAACAAGAAGGCTTTGCTGGATTCTTAGAGGCAGAGGTAAAGAGGGGATACATTTTGGATTTGGCAGACAGCCTGTACTGAGGCACTGAATTGGAAAAAGGACTGTCTGAGGAGCACCAAGGCCATTTGGGCTAGACTGAAGAATGCAAGAAGGAGAATAATATATAATAATATTGGTCTATAAACATACCCTGTCTTCCATTCTCCAAAAACCCTTACTTGATCCATCTATCCCTGCCATCTATAATCTTACATGTTTCCTGCCTTTTGCAATTACCCTCCTAGAGAAGGCTGTCTATAATAGGTGCCTCTACTTCATTTCCTCTCTCTTTTTAACTCTCTACAATCTGGCTTCTGATCTCACCATTTAACCAATTACTCTCTGAAGTTACCAGTGATCTCTTAATCATCAAATCAAATGGCTTTTTTGCAGTTATCATCCTTCTTAGACTTCTGTGCAGCCTTTGTCATTATCCCCTCTACTTTTTAATACTGTCTTCTAAATTTTCAGGCCACTCTTCTCAGATGGAAAAATTCTTTCACTCCATCTTTTTGTGGGTTCTAATGCCCTAAAATTTGCATAGTCATTATTTAAAGCTTTTGGGAGAGGTTTGGGGAAGAGCTCAGGTGAGTCCCTGCCTTTACAGTGCCATCTTGGCCCATGCTACCATTCTTTCTTGGTTCTCCTCTTACCTGTCTGACCATTCTTCAATCTGCTTTACTGGATCTTCATCCAGGTCATGCCCACTAACTGTGAGTATCTCCCAGGGCTGTGTCCTCTGTTCTTTTCTCTGAAAATTTTATACTATTTCAATTGGTGATGTTGTCAGCTCCCATGGATACAGTGATCATTAGTGATAAAGATAATTTTCATATCTCAATATTCAACCCTAACTTCTCTGCTCACCTCCAGTCTTATATCTTCAATTGCCTATTGCACTTCTTGATCTGGATGTCCCATAGACATATTAATCCCAGTGTGTTCCAAACTAAATTGCTTATCTTTACCCCAAACCCTCCCCTTTTCTTATCTTTCTAACATTGTTGAAGATGCCACTATACTCCTAGTCCCCAAAATTATCCTTATTATCTTTAATTATCCTTAACTGCTCTCTGACTTCAAACAACTTGTAATCTAGTTGAGTCATTAAAATACATTCATGGGAAAAGCTAATAGTTAAGTCTACTTCTCTTCAAATCCTTTGGAAATGCATTCAATTTTCAGATTAGGAGATGATATTTAAAGAAAAAATACTTGTAGGTGTTTGGAATAAGGATGTTGATGAGGGTGATGGTTATAATATCTCACATTTAGGTGCCTTGGAGTGGCTAGCTGGCTAGCATTGGAATCAGAAAGATAAAGGCTGAAGTTCTACCTATGACCCAGTGTTATTATAGGTAAATCACTTAACTATTCAGTGTTCCCTTCAGATCTAAATTTAGAGATAAGATTGCTAGCCTTACATAACTTCTGTCTGCCTCAATTTCTTCAATTAGAAATGGAGATCATATTAGCACTTCCTTATAAGGTCACTGTGAGGATGAAATGAGATAACATTGGTAAAATACTTAGCATAGTGCTTGGCCTGTACTAAGTCCTTAATAAATATGTGTTCCTTTCCCATTACCCACATTGAAGAAGGAAGTTTCCATTTAGGAAATCCCCATACAGACCAAATCACAGGTCTGGGGGAATAGAGGAACAAATATCCCAAACCCACAAATTTATGTAATGTTTTAAGGTTTACAAAATGGCAGGCTGGAACCTTCATGAATTTTGCATAGGGAGAGATGCAGTAGAGATGAAATAATGAAGGAAAGCAGGTAGGATTTGAGTCAGGTCTGAAAGGATGCAAATGGTTTTGATTAGAGAAGAGAAAAGGAGAGGAATAACTGGGGCTGGGAGGAAAGAAAGTGAAAGATATGTTTGTGAAGAGTTGGAATGAGAGGAACTGGGAGGAAAAACAGGAAAAACTGAGGATGCCCATTTCTCTGAAGCAGAAGGTTCCTGATTTGAAGCTAACATTCTAGTCTGCCCAAACCCCTTTCAGTGCTTGGGCAGATGAATTTCCTGCCTTTTATATTGTTACTCCTTCCAATCCCTGAGGTCCTAGCTAAACAAAGAGAAGCAAACTGAAAGTTTGTATCACTAAGCAAAGTATCAGGGTTGAGGACACTTTTATTCCAACTTATTTCAAAATATGCACAAAGTATAGATTTTAGGCATTTGCATAGGATCCTAAGTCTATAAATTTAGAGCTGTTTGGGAGATTATCTCCTCCAATCCCTTCATATTACAAAGGAGGAAACTGAAGACCAGACAAGTGAAGGAATGTGGACATTCCATAGTGGAGCTGGTATTCAAACCCAGGTCCATCTGACACCAAATTCAGTGTTCTAGCCCCCAGTTTCTTAAATCTACATGGGGTCCCATACCTGAATGTGGGAGTCACAAAATTATGATTTATCATCAATAAATGTTTGAATTGTATACCTATTTAACATACCTATATGCCTAGGGTCACATAAAAATTTCTTGTGTGAAGAGTCCTGTTCTTGCCCACATGAAATGAAGGAAATAATTTTTGCTTAAAGAATAGCAGAGAATGGATCCTTGGAGTTTAACCTAACTGCTTTCTGGGAGAATCCTGCTAAGGGGGCAACCTGACCCCTGCATTTCTCTAGAAATTAGGTGTTCATCTGGTGCCCTCCCTTAGGGAATCTACCCAGTGGCCCCATGGTCTGGAAAGGGTTGAAGGAGAGGAATGTTTGTTTTTCCAGTTGTTGTGTTTTAGGCTAAATTAAGTCCAGGTTTAATTGCTCAGGGTTAGGCACTTTAGGTTCAACTTAATTTCATATGTGAAATTGAATAATTAAATTCTAAATTATTTCTTTCAACCTGCTTCCTTCTTTTCCCTAACCTTTTCCCCCTCCTCTCCCAATACTCCCCCAAAGGGAAAGCTGTATCGAGCTTACTGACAGTAGGGAGCACTTAGAGGAGTATAGAGGCCCACATGCATTATTAGTACATGCTGAGCAGATTTTCCCCTAATGAGAATTGTATTTGGAATCCTGTTAAGAACAAATACTCACTAATTAGAAAAAAAGAATATTTCATGGCATCATTAGTCAGACTGTTAAGATTTCAGCTGAACGAAAAATAATGCCCCCCAAAAGAGATAATTATGGGCATTGTGGAAAACTAAGGACCTTGTCTGCCACTGGAGATGCTGGTCTCAATAGATCAGTAAGAAGGAGTCTGATTGTGCCGTCTTTGCATGCATCAGGTCCTATCAGAAGCTTCTGGGAAGTAATATGACATAGGGATGGAAGAATAATTTTGACCATTCAAGAAGTTCCTCATCTCACACCACATAAGCAACTAGTTGCAGCTCTGTCACTAATAACCCATGTGACTTTAGGTCAGTCATTAATCCTTTGGGGGCCTCAGTTTACTCTAGGATAAAACTAGGATGTTGAATTAGATAGGCTCTAAGGGACCTTCCTATTCTGTTAGTTTGTGACTCTGATGGAAGGCTGCTAGACCACATTGTTGTTGTTTTACAGGAAGTGCCTGAGCCATTGACTAAGAAGTAATGGATGCTATTTCCTAACCTACATTACAAGGATTCATGGTCAACAGATGTTTCACTCCAGGACTATGCATTCACAATTACTTGGATAATTCAGATATAGTGTTTAGTATACAGCTGGGTGATTAGTATACATTCCTGGGTGATTGGAACTGTATAGACCCTGATATGAAAGAAGGATGTTTCTGAATTGACTACAGTACCACAATAAAGTGCAAACTTTTTAAAGATACGCCTGAACTGAAGCTTGGAAAGGACTTCTGAGTCCTGATATTGGGCAGAGGAAGAGCATGGATATACACTTTCCCATTCAAAAAGTCCTCCAGAATTCTTGCCTTCCTGGCCAGCATCATAAGTTGGAGTAGAGACTGAAGACCACTTCAGTTCAGTTCTGGGCATTCCCAACAACTGTGGGCAGGTGAAAGCTGGTTTTTAACTGTCAAGAATTACATTTGGTTTTCCTCTTTAATTCTGCCTCATTTTCTTCATTTCAGTTGGGGAGAAGGGAAGTGGGTGAATTTCATTTCCAGTTCCTTCTGTCCTGCCTGGAGCAGGGTTTGTTAAGCCTCTATTACCAGGATTACCCACTTATATAGCACTTTTATGTTTTCAAGGTGCAGTTATAATCATTAGTACATAATGAGACCTCCCAGGGCTATTGGCACTGCAGGGACTAGCCTAACTGGGAAGGATTTTTACTTGGGGCAAAACCCCAACCAAAACAAAAGGGGAATCCCACTCTTCTCCCTTTCCCAAACACAAATACACACCTTTCTCTTAATTTAATTCAACAACCATTGAAAGTGGTCTTATTATTTGATCACTACCTACCAAGGTTATGGAAATTAAAAGCATTCTGGACTTCTAGAAGAAGAGTGACAAGATTTAACACAGGAAATTATATGTTGTCATGTTTTGTTAGAAAATAAAAAGGCAAAGTATGATGCTTTTGTAATATTTTACAGTTTACAAATCCAAGTATATACCACTCACATCTATTATCTAATATCAACTAGATGGTATATTAAATAGAGCATTGGACCTGAAGTTAGGAAAACCTGAGTTCAAATCCTGCCTCAGATATTAACTGTGTGATCCTGGGCAGGTCATTTCATCTGTCTCAGTCTCAGTTTCCTTATGTGTAAAATGGAAGAAATAAATAACCCCTACCTCACTAGATTGTGGATAAGTAACATGGAAAGCATTTTGCAAACCTTAAAATACTATATAAATGCTAGTTATTCTTATTATTGTTGATTAGCAATCAATCAATGAGAGAAAGGGGCTGCAAAAATGGTGGGATATCAAAGTAGAGAAGGCCACAGATGCTGAGGCAACTTCCAGGGCAAAAAAAGGAAGGAGTGTCTTGGTGGTGATGTCAGAAGCAGAGCCTGAACAGGCTCCAGGTCCTGAACTGTCTCCATCAAGGCATTTAGAGCTTATAATTGCCACTTTACAGAAGGAGAAACTAAGATTCAAAAAGGTTAAACCACTTGCCCAAGGTCCCAAGTTCTGAAGGAAGCCTTCCCTAGCCCTTCTTAATTCTAGCACCTTTCCTCTGTTATTTATTTCCCATTTATTCTGTAGATAGCTGGCTTTGTATATATTTGTTTACATATTGTTCCTCCATTAGATTGTAAGCTCTTTGAGGGCAGATGCTATCTTTTGCCTCTTTCTGTTGCCCCATGGTGTTCCTGATCCTTAGTCATTCATTTGTGTCTGACTCTTTGTGACTCCTTGGACCATGAGCTGCATAGCACTGTGGGCTCTCTATCCTCCACAATTTTCAGCCTGTCCGCTCTCATGTTCATCATTTCCTTGACACTATCTATCCATCTCATCCTCTCTGTCTTTGCCGTTTCCTTTGACCTTCGATCTTAGTACATCTTTATTGAGTTGAATTAAATGTAACTCTGGAGTGGCAGCCCCTAGGGATGGAGGCCAGATCTTCTGCCTTCAAGCTCAGGCCTCTTTCCACTGACCGCATGGCTTTGGTTTTCCTCTGAGATGTAACTTATGGCCATAAGCCACTTTTTCACTTGTGACTTAGGAAATCAATTGTATTACTTTATAGTGAAACTTTTTCTAGACAAATAAGTAAAATGAAGTGCCTCGCTATGTAATGCAGACCTCAGACACCATGGAATGTAACGAACATGGGGCAGGGAGTATGTAACAGGACAGAAATCACCAGTTTCAATTTCAGAAGACCTGTTTTGACTCCTGACCCTGATGCTTACTACCTGTGTCACTTGCTTATTATCTGACTTCTTGTGATCCCATTCAGCTGATTTTACAAATTAGGAATTAAAATAAATAGGGCTAAATGGCTTGCCCAAGGTCATACAGGTAGCAACATTCTGAGTCATATTTGAACTCTGGTATTCTTGACTCCATGCTTTGTACTCTATCCACTGCACCACCTGTGTCACTCAAGAAGCAATAATTAAAGTGTCTTCTTATTTATAGTGCTATGTGCTGAGGAGACAAAACCAACCAAAAATATAATTGCATTTATATAAGAATTTATATAGTATTAATTATAAAAATGCTAGCTATTGTTATTTATATAGTACTTTAAGACTTGCAGAGTGCATTCCTTGTTGTCTCATTTGATTGTATTATTTGGTTTTATGTATGGGGTTTATTAGGTAAACTGAGGCCAGTATGTCAAAGGCCTTGAAGTGTACATGAATTAGCTTTGCATCACAACTCAGGCTACCTGAGAGTGAGTTTTGATCTGTGTGTGTGTCCAGGGGGGTTGAGGGAAAGATACCTGAGAGCTAGAAGAGGACATGGAAAAAATGCCTGAGCAGATGTATTAGGCAGCCAGGTCACATTTGTGTAGGGTTGTAATGAAATCCGGCTTCAGTGGAGTTGAAAAGCACCACCGGTAATGCTGTTATATATAGCTTTCAACTTTAATAAGGTGTTGCAAAAACTATGAAAATACACATAACTAAAAACACATTTCCCAGGGAGCATGGTTTCAGTTCCCTTTCTACTGCTCCTGTGCGGTACTTTGTGCTGTCAATAAAGCTGTTAAAATACAATGGAAAGTGGGTAATTGTGCGTTATATAGCTTTTGTTTTCCGCTATGAAATATTGAGGTATGAAAAGAGTGGGATTATTGTGTCGAAGGGCATTTTGAAGGAACTGGAGAGGAATGGACGAAGAGAAGGAACGTGAATAACAGAAGAGATCAGGTCAAAGAACCTGGGTTCTAGTCCTAGTCCTGGCCTCAGTATGGTGGGACTATGGGTCTTGGTTTTTCTAAAGCTAGGAGTAATGTACCCTTCTATACATGGAGAATAGTGTCTGAAATGCTCTTGAGAGGACTTAGAATTCCTTGGAGTCCTTGAAATTGTAAGGCAATAATAGACTTGAGGGAGGGAGGATACTTTTTTTTATCCTCAATTATAGCCAGCAGGGAATGTGTCTGAAGGCCAAGTTGGTGGTACTTAAGAGAAAATAAATCCAGATATCTGATGAAAATCAATTTGTGTTGAAGAAAAGAAAATGCTGTTGATGGGATCATGAATGACACCCCTTTGTGTAATTCAGATCAAGTAGATTTAGAAAATTAGTGTTGCCTGTAAAAAAAAAATGCTCACTGACTCTGGGCTCTTCTGGATGTAAGTTACTTAACTGTTCATAGATTCAGAGCTAAAAGAGATCTTAGAAATCACTGAGTGCAATCCTCCCATCTTACAAAGAAAGAAACTAAATCCTATCTATGAAATAGATGATCTGATTTGCCCAAAGTGAATCTTCAGAAGGAGGATAGAAGTTTATTTTCATTAGCACTGTATTTACAATATCTGCCTTCTCTTGGAAGGACAAATGCCCAATGAGAAGACCATTGGTAGGAATCCCATAGAACAGCAGATCTCTAACTCTTTGGTCAAAAGATTCCCTTACACTCTTAAAAATCATTGAGAACTTCACAGAAGCTTTTGTTTATGTGGGTTATAGCTTTCAATATTTATCATATTAGAAATTTAAACTGCTAATTCTTTTTAAATTATGAGTTCATTAAAAATAACTAATTATGTTAACATTTTTAATGAAAAACAACTATATTTTTAAAAACTAGTGAGGATGGTGGGAGTTGTTTTACCTATTCTTACAAAAATAACTCATGTCTAGCTTAATAGAAGACAATCCGATTTTTGTCTGATGCTGCTTTCGATCTATTGTGATATATTATTTTCATGGAAATATGTGATGAAAATTTTGGCCACACACAGATATGTAACTGGAAAAGAGAGAAGTATTTTAATTGGCAAATGATGTCTTAATATTTTTATGAAAATAATTTTGACAACTGTTTGGACATGTATACATATATTGTATTTAACTTATACTTTAACATATTTAACATGTATTGGTCAACCTGCCATTTGGGGGAAGGGGTGGGGGGAAAGAGGGGAAAAGTTGAAACAAAAGGTATTGCAATTGGCAATGCTGGAAAATTACCTATGCATAAAATTTTTGTAAAAATTAATTAATTAATTAATTAGTTTTTAAATAATAATAAATAAAAAGAAAAGAATTTTGACTTAGTGTATCTTCTGCCCAAATACCCACAGGACTCTGTGCTTTTACTATCTTAATATATATACTGAGGTTTCCCTGTGGATATCTAGGTATAGCTTAGAGAATAGGAGACACAGGGTGGTACAAAGACCTGTTGGCCCTACTTCATCTGGGGAAGTCACAGCCTAGGCCTTCAGCAGTGAAACATTTCAAAAGTGCACCTTGTTACAGTTGCTGTGAAATCCTAGAATTTAATATCTTCTATTCAAGTTCTCGCTATGATGATGATGATGATGATGATCCTGAATATTTGAAATAGTCCCTTTTTGGTTATAAGGTGCTTTCATTATATTAAAATGCATACATTGTCTGATTTAACCCTTACAATAACCTTTTGTGGTTGATAAAACAGGTACTATTATGCTACATTTTTGCTTAAGGAAACTGACTCAGTCAGGTCAAGTGATTTATCCAAAGTCACACAGCTAAGACATGGCAGAGCTAGGACTTTGAACTTGCGTCTTTTGATTTCTTTCTCTACCATATTGTATTCTTCCTCTTCCTGAGCTTACTTCTCAATTATACAGTGCATTTTGGGATCTGCCAGTTGAGTTTGAGAGACCTGTCTCTCTTGATAGATTACATTTGGTTTGCTCAGAAGGCACTTTATGGCTTTATAAAGCTCTTATAATGCCTTTAAAAAATTTTTTTCCCCAAGCTTACAAGGCCAGTTTTAGAATAGCAATTACCAGCTCCAATATCCCCCAGCAAACTCATGCTGTGCTGCTGTATGTAAACTGCTCAGGACATTTGTAATGCTGCCACACAGTCTGGAAATCTGCATGGGAAGGAAAAAAAGCTCCCCCTCTGTACCAGGGACCGCTGCAGAGCCACCATTCTGCTCTAATTTATGGGCCACATAAAAAATTCTGTGAAGTTGCCCTGCATCTTTTGGTGGCAAAGTTTAGGTTTTTACTGTTTCAAGCTGCTAATTTTTTCCATTAAACCCAGCCTTCTGTCTCTGCTAATGAGTCTATGTGTATGTGTGTGTGTGTGAGTGAATGTATGTGTGCATGTGCTTTAATTTATATACCTCTTTCCACTCTGGAATGCACATAATTTACAAATGTGTGTATGATATACAGCCAGTTCTTGCCTGTCCCTGAGCAGCTCATCTGCTTTGTAGTTTATCTGAGGTAGTGTATGGATAACATCCTTCTGCTGCCCAGTCAGTGCTTGGATTGGATCTGTACCCTTTAGAGAGAGATATGCCCTATGAAGGTGTCTGAACACATTCATAAGAGACATATAAGGTTATTTGGTAATCCTTGAATCAGACAAAAATAGATGATTTGAGGATTCTCTATTGGTTTTGCATCATCTTTCCCTCTCCTATATTACTCATTGATCCAGGGGAGACACTGCTAGGCCTGGAGTCAGAAAATCCCAAGTTCAAATCCACACTTAGACATTTACTAGTGCTGGGTTTGTCTGCCTGTTTCCTCAACAGCAAAAGCAGGATATCAGTAGCACTTACCTCTCAGAGTTGTTGCTGGGATCAAATGAGATTATATTTGTAAAGTGCTTAGCATAGCGCCTGGCTCATTTCCTTCTGTCATTTGTGCCTACTTTTGAAGAAGCTGTATAGGAAACATATTTACATTCCCATTCAGCCAAGCTGTAGAAATTCAACAATTCCTTCCCTTTATTTTCTCATTCAAACTCTTTTAGACCTTGAGATGATCTAACTTAAGAGTCCCTGGAGGCTAATTGGCCTTCTAAGATACAGTTGGATATTTAGGACTAGGGATATCTGGCCCCTCTCAAAAGTTTCTAATATCTCATTAAACAACTGGCTAGTACCTGTATCTTGGTTCCTTGTCTCAGGAGGAAGAATTACTCTCACTGGCCTTCCTGAATGTTTCACATCAGGACAAAGACCATGAGGACCAATGATGTCTTCCTGTGCCTCTCCAATTGGAATATGCTCTCACATCAAGAGTTACAGAGCCTACTGATCAGGTGACATATGCAGAGTTACTGATCATAGGATCTAATGACCAAACAAAGCAAAGATCTTTGTACTTAGACCACCTCCATGGAAATATTTGTTTCATTAATCCATGTTTCCCCTTCTCTCCAGATATAGTCACGCCTTTTAAGGCAGTTACCTAGATTTTTTCAGGTGCTAACCAGTATTTAGAGCCAGCCTCACTATCTGGAATAATAGCATCTCAGAGTGAGAAGGGACCTTAGGATTCAGTTAGTTCAATATCAACCAAATCATGAATCCTGTTTACTTAAAGGCATTCAGTGACAGGGAACTCAATACTTCTCCAGGACACCAGGTCGGCTCATATAATCTCCCCATCTCCCTTTTACAAAGGTGGTAACTAAGTAGTAGGGCTGGGACTTGAACCCAAGTCCTCTTTGGCAAAATCCAAGGGTCTTGCCTCTGTACCACAGTATCTCTGACCAACATTAAGATGCAGGAAAAGTAGGCATTATCATTATTCCATTTTTATACACCACTGAGGTGATAAGATTTTTCAAAGGGTTAGTAGCAACACTGGGAAATGAACCAAGGTCCAATTGCTCTTCTCACTATCCTAGAATACAATGATTATTGAGTCACAAAAAATGTGTTTAAATCAAAACCATGTTCCCTCCAAACCGTGGCTAGTCATCGAGACATAGTAGAAAGAAATCATGTGTTGCTTGTTACCCCATTTGAAGAAATAGGCCTGGCCTCCTCCACAGTTGGTAAGGAGTAACTCCCTTGTTAGTCATTAAAAAAAACAACACAGCAACAGTAACAGTTCAAGTTTATATAATACTTCAGGCTTTATACAGCAGCCCTGTGATGTAGATGATAGAAATATTTCTATTTTACAAATATGAAAAATGAGTAATTGAAATTAATCATTCAGTTAATCAAAATTTACTGAATATTTCTAGGGAGTAGAATGGAACAGTTTTTTTTTTTTTTTTTTTTTTTTTTTTTTTAAGCATGGAAGTTAGGAGATCTGATTAAAAAATAGTCAAGACTTCTATTACTACCAAGTAAAATTCAAACCCTTTTACTTGGTATTCAAGGCCCTCCACAATCTACTACCACTCTGTCTAAGTTTACTTCAACCATATTTCCCTATGTGTGTTCCATTCATATTGCTTTCCCTCCCACCCCATTCCTTTCTCCCAGCTCCCAGCACCTAACCCCATTCTGCTTTCTGAACTTTACTTACTTTCTTTTCCCTTGCATGAAATGTCTTCCCATCTCATTTTTATCCTGGTTAATTCCTTCCCATTCATTAAAACCCAATTCAAAAGCCACTTCTTCCATAAAGCCTTCCATGACTGTGTTCCCAATAATGACCTTTCTTCTCCGACTTATTTAGTACTTTTCTCATCTTTCTATTGCATCCATCATGTAATAATATGTATTGCAGTTATCATTATAACTAATTGTAAGCTCCATAAGGGCAGAAATCTGTCATATCCAAACTTTGTACCTCAGTCAGACCTTAGTACCAGTGATGGCAACCAGTAGGTGCCCAATGAATGTTGTTGCATGAATGAATGAATAAAATAAATAACCTGGATTCTAATAATATCTCTGCTACTAATCAGCCATTTGAACTGGAACTAATCAATTGATCTCTCTGTACCTCAATTTCTTACTCTGTAAAATAAAGGTGTTTGACTAAAATGATCTTACTTTTCCTGTTCCCACATTCTGCCATTCTA
The DNA here is from genome assembly GCF_048593235.1 of Sminthopsis crassicaudata. Taxonomy (NCBI): domain Eukaryota; kingdom Metazoa; phylum Chordata; class Mammalia; order Dasyuromorphia; family Dasyuridae; genus Sminthopsis; species Sminthopsis crassicaudata. Next base: position 502,173,681 of record NC_133619.1, on the reverse strand, counting down.
CTGAGCTTTTGGGAAATATAGAAACTGATAAGATATACAAAGTCTTACTCTTCAGGGAGCTTACAGTCTGACTAGAGAGGCAATTATATAATAAAATATAATAAAAAATTATATAATAAAAATAATGAGGACAATTAGCAGTACATGGTGGTTAACAGTAAATGTTAAATGAATAAGAAAAGAGTTCCAGGGATCAATTTTGGCTGGGATGATGAGACTGGTGAATTGAGAGGACATGCTAACTAACTTTTTATGGAGGAGGAGGACAGGACTAAAGAGAATAAAACATGTCTCTGTAGTTTTAAATTTGTCATAGGAAGATTGTTCTTCCATAAACAGAAATAAACATAGCAAGAAGAAAGGCTAATTTAGGGGAGAGGAGATGATGAATTCAGTTTTGATCATATTTGAGAGAGGCAGATCACTATTCTGTATCTGTAGTGAGGAAGACCTGGATTCAAATCCTTTCTCTAGTATTTATTGACTATTTTGCTCTGCATTGGTGGAAGGAGTTCCCAAACCCAGGTAACCATCCATAAATTCTTGATGTAAAAAGTTTTCAGTGATGATGGAATATCCAGGTAGAGATGCTTTATTGGTAGCTGGAGATGCCTATTGGTATGAAGAGATGCTTGGTAATTCTTCACCTTTCTACTTAAAAAAAAATCATTTTTTCATCATTGGACATACTATCCTCTGCCAGAAGCCAGCCAATACTACTCTGATGAAGTGAACTGAACCATATAACCTTCATTAATTAGCCAATGACTTTTGTTAACTAGATTAAATGCTCTGAGCTTCAGTTTTCTTATCTGTAAAATAACTAGATGATCTCAAAGGAGCCTCCTATTTCTAAAACTCTGAAAATCTAGATAGGGGTGTCTCCTACTCCTGGCCTCTATTCCCTTAACTCTCACTGATTTCCAGCTGCCTTGTAATCTGTTTTATGGCCCTACCACTTGATTGAAACAGTTCTCTCTGAGGTTATCAGTATTCTCCTAATAGTTACATGCAGGTGCCTATTCTTAACCTTTTTTTAGTTTTTGACAATCTCTTTAGTTTTGGTTCTTTAGATACTAGATAGCTGCTTCTTTTCACTATTTGTGGGCATTCCCAAAGTTCTGTTTTAGATCCTCTACTCTTTGTACACTCTCTCCCTAGATGATACCAAAAGGACCAAAGGGTTTAATTATCATCTTTATGCCAGGTGACTTCTAAAAACTATATAGCTCCATCATAGCACCAATTATTTGCTGGATACTTCCATTGGCTTATATTTTACGACATCTTAAATTCAACATGTCTATAAGAAAATTTTATTTTTGCCTAAACAATTTCTACAATAAATGATAATAATTTATAATGATAACATTTAAACAGTGCTTTAAACCTTCAAAATACTGTATGTGTGTTATCTTACTTGCTTCTCTTAAGTTTTCCCATTTCTGATGATAACACCACATTAATTTTGTAATCTTTGGAATCATCCTTGGCTCTTTCCTGTCTATCATCTTCTTCCCCCATCAAACATGTAACAAACATGTAATGAGTTGCCAAATCTTGTAGATCATGTTTCCACAACCTTGCTTGTAATTCTTTTCTTACCTCCATATCATCTCTACTCCAGTTCAAGCCTTTATCACCTCTTGCTCAATTACAAGAGCCTCTTAATTCCAATCCCTAGCTTTCTTCGAAGCAGAGCTTAGATGCCATCTTCTAGATGAAACCTGTCCTTGCCTTCCATGTTATTAGCATTGTCTCCTTGTGATTATTTTTTTTTGTATACTTTATAATTATTTACATACTTGCTTTATCTTCTCATTAGACTGTAGACTTCTTGAGTACAGGGTGTTTTTGTCTATTTGTTGGTTTTTGTCTTTGTAACCTCAGTGCCACATACATTGAAGATCCCTTGTCGAAATGTCATTGATTCACATTCCTTCACACCTATTGAAAGCTTGGAGGTTCTGACTTCATGGGACAGCCCATTTCACTTTTTAATGACACTAACTGTTAGAAATTTGCAATTGAATGGACCAGTTAAGTGATGCAGTGACAAAGCTTGGGGCCTGAAGTCAGGAAGACTCTTCTTCCTGAATTCAAATCCAGTTTCAGGCATTTATTAGCTGTGTGACCCTGGGTAAGTCACTTAGAGTTTGTCTCAGTTTCCTCACCTTAAAAGAAGCTGGAAAAAGAAACTACAAACCACTCTAATATCTTTGCCAAGAAAACTCCAAATGGGGTCATGAAGAATTGGACTTGACGACACAAATCAACAATTGTTAGAAAATTCTTCCTTTCATGTCCAATTGAAATTGACCTAGTTCTTCACTCTCTCTGGAGCCACTCAGAATCTTTATTCTTCCTTCTCTGTGGCATGCCTTCAAGCTTTGAAGAGAGTTATTATGTCATCCAGGAGTTTTCAGTTCTCTAGCCTAAGCTTGTCCTGTACCTTCATCCAGTCTCCATAAAACATGGCTAGAATTCAATAGACTTGTGTTGGAAAATGCCATTCACATCCAAAGAGAGAAATGAAGACTGAAAGTGGATCAAAGCACAGTATTTTCAACTTTTGTTGTTTGTTTGCTTGTTTTTTTCCCTTTTGATCTGATTTTTCTTGCATAGCATGATGAATAGAGGAATATGCTTAGAAAAATTGCTCACATTTAATCTATATCAGATTGCTTGCTGTTTTGGGGAGGAAGAAAATGGAGAAGAGGGAGAAAAATTTGGAACACAAGGTTTTGCAAAGGTGAATGTTGAAAACTATTTTTGCATGTATTGGGAAAAATAAAATACTATTAAAATTTAAAAACAAACAGCCTATAGTTGAAAGTTTCTCACCTTCTTGAATGATCCCCATCTTGTTAGTATCTTGCTTAAGATACCCAGAACAGAACACTATATACTACAAAAATAATCCTTCTGGAAACTACACTTCAGCCAGTTAACTCTAAGATGCTATTAGTTTCTTTGGTATCTGTGATATACTGCTCACATTTTTTTCTTTTCTTTTCTTTTTTTTTTTTTAAATTACTTTTTGTATTCCCTGAGCTTAGCACAGTCCCTGGAAAATAATAGGTGTTTAATAAACTCTTGTTTATTGATTGGCTCATGCTAAGTTTGTTGTCCTCTTAAGTTCCTGAGTTGTTTACATTCTATAAGTATTACATATAGGAGAATAGAAAGTGAGTATGGGAATCACAAGTCTAATCCTAGGACAGCTAGGTAATACAGTGGATAGAGTACTGGTCCCAGAGTCTGGAAGACTTTGAATTTAAAATCAGCTTCAGTCACTTCCTACTTCTGTGACTCTGAGCAAGTCACTTTAACTGTATTCCTCAATTATAAAATGGAGATAATAATAACACTTCCCTCCCAGAGTTGTTTTGAGGATCAAATGAGACATTTGCAGTGTTAAGCACGGTATCTGGAATATAATAAGCACTATGTTAATGTTATTATTAATGACTGGGATGGAAAGGGTTGTCAGGGCTGTCAAATTTGTGTGGGAATTTTCCTTGTTCATCATAAGCCCTAATCCTGGCTCAGAAGTATAAGTTCTCAGTACCTACTCAAAGCAGGAACCAAGAAAGAGGCCTGGGGACCATAAAGATCACAGTCCTTTCACTTCCAGCTGGACTATGAAAAGGAGTGTTGTGCAGGTAACATAAAAGAAGATGTCGGTTTATCTTCCTGGGTCCCAATTTCCTTTTTAAAATTTTTAAAAGGGAAAGATTATAATATGTAGTCCTATACAGCTTTTAAGTGAAACTCTTAAATTCTGTTGATTCTGTACATTTCATGCAAGTGAAGAAGAGGGAAAAGAGTAATAAGATATTTTTCTGTGCTTTTCCTTAAGTCTGTGAAAGGAAGGTGTCTAGGGCTACTCTGTGTATAAGGAAGTCATCTCCATAATGTTTTATTTTTCACCCTCACCTGATTTTACTCTGTAGGATGTTTCTTGAGGAGGTTTCTACTCACTCTCCTACCCAATGACTGAAGGGGAAAATAAAGCCTAATTTTGTTTGAGAAGGTTGTGAGTAGTGTAAAGAAGAGGCAGACAAGGAGGGACAAGCAGAAAGAGACTTTTGTCATTCAGTAATTACTTCTGAGGAGGGAGGGGGAAGTGATCACAAACCTCAGCTCAGGGAGCTGAGATTTCTCAGTTAATTATAGCCATCATGATCACGACCATCAGATTCATTGCTAAACATTTAATTAATGATTGGGCTTTCAGGGGTGGGCAAGGTGGTGAATAGAGAGCTGTTCATCTGCCACCCTCCCCATGGGCTCAACACAGATTCCCATGTCCTTCAAACAAAGGATAAGCAGCTACTGAAGGATTCCAATTTGAAATGCTTGTGTACTCCTTGCATCATTAGTCAGGACTCTAGAAAAACTTGGTCCTTGACTCCAAAACCATCAAAGACATAGTATCATCTACATATCTATCTATCTATCTATCTATCTATCTATCTATCTATCTATCTATCTATCTATCTATCTCTTTTGTCTCCAAAAGGACTTCCCCAGCTTCTGGGTTGAAGCTTCCAGTAGAGAGTCCTTTAAGGTAAAGATGTCATAACAATTAATGAGCTGAACTTTCAGCATTCCTCTCAAAAAGTGAACAAGCAAACAATGACTTAACTGAGAATGACTTCAGGGTTTGCTTGCATCTCCCCAGTGGAAGTGGAGAAATTCCCCATGGGATTAAGTCCACTAGAAACTAGGGGTAAAATCTGCTCAATATTAGGGATGTGGAGTCATGTTTTAAGGCCATCTAGCTTGTCAGGGAGCTGGAAGTATACCTATAAAGTAGCCAAGGTGATCTCAAGGTAGGTCATCTCTTCATTTTCTCTCCCTCCCAACTCTCCCTCCTATTCTGTAGCAATTTCTGTGCTCAGTGAAGGCTCTCTCTCAGATGGAGGCCGCTGGGAAATCCGGCTGTTATCTCTCCACGAACTACATTAGCTTTTGCTCTTGGAATTAATTGGCGCTTTCCATCCCCATGATTCTGCACATAATCCCTGGCCTCAGAGGTGTCACTGGAGGAATCACTGGCTCCTCCCTGCCCCACATTCTAGCCCCTCACTAGGAATGGGAATGAGGAAGGCTCAGCTTAGCTTACCTATGCTGATCTGGCTCAGTAGTATGAGATTTGTCCCAGATATTTCTCTGTTAAGGGTAGATACCTATAGTCTTAGTAGAAAAAGACCAACTGAGGGCTGGCTTTGAAGTCAGAGGACTGGATTCAAATCCTGTTTCTGATGCTTATTCCCTATATGATCTTGAATAATTCACTCACCCTGTCTAAGCCTCATTTCCTCATCTGTAAAATGAGTAAGTTAGACTAGATAACCTCTAAAGTTCCTTGCTTTATATCAATGATCCTATGATTTTATGACCTTAAAGTTTATTTAGTTTCTACTCCATCCCTAATGAAAGAAATTCATCTATGATATGTCTACCAAGTGGTCATCACTTCCTGTGACAGTAACTCAGTCTTGAGCTAACCTTTTCTAGTCAATTCTGGTAATTAAGAATTTCTTTATTGAGGTCAAACCTTCTTCCTTTCATTATCAGTTTTAGTTCTACTCCCTGTGGAATCCTCTAGAATTAGTCTAATCCTTCCACTTTACCACCCTTCAATAATTTGAAAATGACTCTCTTGATTCTTTCCCTTCTCATATTTAGCATCCCCATTTCCTTTCAACTTATCTAACTTTAACAGTTTTTAGTGTCCATCATCCTCTGAATCAATCTTCCTTTATCACTAAATATGCTTCAGTTTACTAAGATCATTCTTAAAATATGTCTCTAGGAATTGAATAAGATATACCATATATATATAACTATTGCCCAAAGGGCTATCAAACTGTGCACATCCTTTGATCCAGCAGTGTCTCTACTAGGTTTGTATCCCAAAGAGATCTTAAAGGAAGGAAAGAGGCCCACATGTGGAAAAATGTTTGTGGCAGCCCTTTTGTAGTGGCAAGAAACTGGAATCTGAATGGATGCCCATCAGTTAGAGAATGACTGAATAAGTTATGGTATATGAATGTTATGGAATATTATTGTTCTTTAAGAAATGACCACAGGATGATTTCAGAAAGGCCTGGAGAGACTTACATGAACTGATGCTAAGTGAAATGAGCAGGAGCAGAAGATCATTATACACTTCAACAACAAGATAAGAGATAAGATAGATAACAAGAGATAAGATATCTCTCTAAGATCTTTTCTTAAAATATGTCTCTAGGAATTGAATAAGATATACCCAAGTTTTCCCCAGTATCTCATCTCTTCTCCCCTCCCAGATTTCCATTCTGTGTAGCAAAACATTTTTTTAAAAGAAAATAAATAAATAAACAAAAAACAAGGGGGGAGTGACAGAAAAACCAATCAACATATCAAAAGATTGAAAACTATGTACAATGTTCCATATCTAAATCACCTCATCTTTGCAAAGAAGTTTGAGTTGATGCTTTTCATATTTCTTCTTTGGGCCTTTCCTTGTTCTGTTTAATTCTGAAATGTTAATGTTCTTTAAAATATATATATATATATGTATAGTTTATTGATTCTATTTGTCTTTTTATACCACCAAAATTTTCTTCAGTAACTCACTGCTTCACCTTCCTAGAGAGCCTTTCCATATAAAACTTATGTTTTTAAAGAAAAAAAAATTAAAAGAAGACAAAAGAATCAGAAAAATAGTATTGATGTACTTTTTAAAAGTCTGAAAATACTTGCAATGTTTTTTACCCATTGGCCTCCATCTTCTTACAAAGGAACAAAGGTTTTTTTTTTCAATATCTTATCTTTCAGCCATGCTCATTCTTTGTAACTTTTTCAATTTTAGCTTTTGATTTTTTTGTAATTGTTTATATTATTATTGTAATTGTATATGTTATTTTCTTAGCCCTGTTTATTTCAATCTCTTAGTCTTTACATGGTTCTCTATTTTAATCCTACTTTTCATTTCCAAAACATAGTAACACTCCATTATATTCATGTAGCACATTTTGTTTAGGCATTCCCCAACTGATGGGCATCTACTTTGTTTCCAACTCTGCTTTCATAAAAACTATTGCTATAAATATTTTAGTATGTATAGAGACTTTCTTCTTATCATTGGTTTTCTTGGCATATAAGTCTAGTAATAGAATATGTCAAAGGTTATAGACGTTATAATCTCTTTAATTCTGTATTTCCAAATTGTTTTCTTAAGTGGTAATACTAATTCACAACTCCATCAATTATGTACTTGTGTGCCTTTCTTCTCACAACCTTTCCAACATTGACTTTCTATCTTTTTTCATCTTTGACCAATTGGCAGTATGTGAGGTAAAACCTCAGGGTTGTTTTGATTTACATTTCTCTTATTATTAATGATTTGGAGTATTCTTTCCTATGTTAATACTTTGCAATTCTTCTTTTGAAAATTCGTTCATAACCTTTGACCACTTATCTATCAAGGAATAGCTCTGTGTGTGTGTGTGTGTGTGTGTGTGTATCTATGTATACATAATTTTACTATACATATTGGATACAAAACTCTTGTTTAAGAAATTTAATACAAAGATTTCCCCCCACACACACACACATTTGACTGCTTTTCTTCTTTACCTTAATGCATTAGTTTTGTTTCTGTAGATAGTTTGTGAATTGTTTAATTCCTAAGCAATTCCATATTCTTCCCTTTGTCCATCCAGGATAAGTGCTTTAAAAAGTCAAAGCAACTATATGGTCCCTGAGGAAGAAGAGACCCACTGGAAGGAAATGAATTATCTTGGCTATTTAGGAATTCTGATATTAGGCCTTTGTGCTTTCTTTCAGATTAAATAAATTCTACCTAATATTTAGTTTCTTAATAATCTGAGTGTGTTTACATGAAATCTGAGGGCCTTTTCCTTTTTCTGTGTGTTGATTTAAGTTTAAGCCACATTCTTATATTCCCAGGGGATATCCTGGATGGAGGCAAAAGCCATAAGAGTTATTATTAGACTCATAGGATCATAGATTTAAAGTTTTAGAACTCAATCCCATCATTTTATAAATGATAACAGGGGTTCTCACACTACGGCCTGTGGGCCAGATGCGGTGGGCTGAGGACCTTTATGCAGCTTTCTTCTGTAAAAGGAGGTTAATACCAACCAACAAATATTTAATAAGTATATTTTATGTCAGGCACTGGGCTAAGCACTAGATTTAGGTAAAGAAAAGTGAAAATCTTCTATATATAAGAAGTGATAAGGCTCTAGAGTGATTATGGTATAAGAAGTAGAAAAAAGAGGAACAAATGGAAGAAATGTTGAAGAAATATAACTGATAAGACTTGGCAAATGATGAAATATATGTATGTGTGTGGTAGGACAGAGTGAAAGTTTGAGGATGGACACCTGAAAATTGATGGTGTGTTTGAGAGAACTGGTGCAGTTAAAAAGGAGGATAGATTTAGATGGAAAATAAAAAGTGGTTCTCTTTTGGTAATGCTAAGTTTGGTATGTCTGTGGGATATGCAGATGGAAATGAAAATGTGGAAAGAAATCATCTTAGGAGAGGGATAAAGAATAGGTATATAGGTTTAAAATTCTTCTGTATAAAGATGACAGTTAAATTCATTGGAGCTGATGAGATTACCCATAGAATGGGGAGAAGGGGAAAGAATGAGAGATAGAGGATGATCATTAAAGCAGACCAAGTTTTGCCCTTACAAGCAGGAAGAAAATTGCAACAAAGCAATGTCACAAAAACCTGGGAAGAGGAAAATTTGCTGAAGGAAGGAGTGATTGACAATAAAGAATGCTGCTATGAGGTCAATAAGACTAAGGACTGAAAAAAAAAAAACCTTTGGATTTAGCAATGAAGAGTCAGTGGTTTCAATTGAGTTGGAGAAGGGTGGAAGCAGAAGTGAGATTATGATGGGTTAAAAAAAAAAAAGAATAAAAGGTGAGAAAGTGTAAGCAACATGTCAATAACTTTTTCTTGGTGCTTGGCTGTGAAAGGACTGTATAGCACAATGGCTTAAGGGGATATAGGGTCAAGAAACAGGTTTTTTTTTTAAAGATAAAGTAAATCTGAATGGGCTCTTAGGTACTCAGAAAGGAATGAGTGGACAAGAAAAGGAAAATTAGGGAGAGAGAGAGGATGATGAATGCAACAAACTCCTAGAAGGGACAGAACAGGGATGGGATCAGCGACACAAATGGACTTGGCAAAGAAAAGGTGCACTTTATTCTCCCAAACTAGAGCAAAGGAGAGAGGTGAGATGATGCTGAGTACTTATACTACCTGCCTAACAAGGCCTTTGTGAGGAAACCACTGTAAAACTTAAAGTACTATGCAAGTATGAGATGTAATTATCCAGGATAGATACTAGGGAGAGATTGTCACAGCAGAAGTGAGGAAAGAGTTTGGGGACCAGACATAGGGAGAGTATAAGAGGTTCTAGGAGAAATGTTGAATAAGAGCTTAAATTAATGCTAAGATGTAGGATAGTGGGGAAAGGTTATGCAGAGAAACTTCCAGGCCAAAGTGTTTCTTGGTGAAGTGCTGGGAGGTGGTGAGGGACCTCATGACAGTAAGAATGGCACCTGGGTATTTCTGAGATGTGGGAGGGTGAGCTTGGGGACTTGACTTCCTGAAGCACTACTTTTCTGGGGCCTACAACATGTACTCTTCCTTGGGATTTGGTTGAGATGTTGTGGCATTAGACCTTGGGCTTGGAAGTATCTTTGGAGACTTTTTTTGTGCCTGGACTCTGAATCCAGATGTAACCACAATATTCTTCAATATTTTCATCAGAGATATTTGTTTATTCCATTTAGTCAAAAAAAAAGCTTTGAAAAGAAAGGAAATAAAAGGAAAAGTTTCAAAGAAGGGGATAAGCAAAGAGGAGAGAAAAGTAAATCAGTCAACCAATTGTTTAGATGGCAATAAAGGGGCCAGGAACAAGAAATGAGGGCTCTGAAAGATGAGGGGGGGAGGCTATGGCAGGGTTTGAGTGTTGTGTGAAGGGGCCAATTTCTGCTCCTTCTCTGAGTATTGGTTTCTCATCTGTAAAAAGGGGACCATGAAGCCTGGTTTGTTTCCAAGTGTCTGGTGTCTGAAAAGTTCATTGGGAATAAGAGATGTGACAGCTAGAATACAATTGTTTTCAGTCTCAAAACATCAGAGTATCTGGAACCATAGTCTTTACCCTGTTCCATTATTAATGACCTTTTGGACAGAATTCCTCAACCTTGCATCTGTAGGGTTCTCCTTTTAGAACTCTATCTAACATGTTTCTCTCATCCTTCTCTTATGGTGCAGGTATTTCCCAATAGCTAAGGGGTGGTAGCTTGAGTGTTAGCTTCATCTTTGAGGAGATAGCAATGGGGAGGACTAGGGCTAGGAGGCGAGGGGGGTCACGGTCTGTCTTGTGGCTGCTCTACAGGATTTGGCGGACCCCCAGCACCTGGCTGTGACATACAGCCCCCTTCATGAAACCAGACAGAATTAAGCCTTTTGTTTCCTGTTTGCTGGGCCAGCTTAAAGAAAACACAGAGGGTCCCTGCGGCTGGGGCTCCCAACAAGACTGCCTTTGTATTCATTTAATTAATCAGTTAGCTGAGGGGAAGGAGAGGAGGGAAGTTCATGTTATAAATACATGTTTTTCTTTGGCCTTTTTTTAAAAGACAGGGCCTGAATGGGCTCCCCTAGAGGAGCCCCCCTCCCACATGCTGAGGGTAGGGGGCCCAGGGAGCTGCTAGGCCACAGCTGCTGATGAGCCTTGCTGTATGTGCCTTCCCCTCCTTTGCAGGTCCTCTCAGCAGGATGTTCTAACTCTACTTTCAACACCCTGTATTCTGGGGTTGTGCCAGGGAGCCGCTTTAAGGAACTAATGGTGGGGATCCCAATTGTTGGCCACCATTTCCCAGAACTCATCTTCAGCTCTCCTCCCTGCCTTCTATAATCTCTCTTCATTGCTGAACATCTTATCTGGTCAGGAAGGCTGAGACGTACCAAGCTACAAGTGAGCAGGGGTCTCTTACATAAAGACACTCACGGAAAATACAGGTGGACCAAGTACAATTTCTGATAGTCTTTTGGGAAGCCTCAATAACTGTCTCTGTGATATAAAATTCCATACTTGGGAAGGGAGAAAAAAGAGGACAGAGAGAAAGAGAGCTGACAACTGCATTGTCCAGTAGTCTGTATTTCAGAGCAAGAGATTTTCACAAGAACTTTTAAAAAATATATTTTGATAATTCCATTTCAATATTTCCTTTATGTATTTAAAAACATTCAAAAATGGGTTCTTAGGCTTTACCACACTATGACACACGAAAATGGTGGAGAACTCCCAAAAGGCATTCACCCCTTGAAGGCAGGGGGCCATGTTTTTAAATTCATTATGTACAATATACTAGTGTTACATACAGGTCATAGAAAGATCCACCTCTTAGACAACTCAATTTAGTCCTTCTGGAGCTTGAACATTTGCACATTGAAGGTGCTTAACAAATATTTATTTAATGAATGGTAATCATAGGCTCTAGAGCTAGAAGGGACTTCAGAGGTCCAGTAATCAAGTGTCACATTGACATTGGTGAAATGATTTTCCTTAAGTCATACAAGTACTAAGTCACAAAGCAGGGATTCAAACCCAAGTTTCTTTACTATTAAGTCTAATAATCTTTCTATTTAACTCTGCTGCCCTTCTGGTTAAAAAAAAAAAAAAAAAAAAAAAAAAACCATGATAGAAAGCACCTTATGTCAAGCAAATCTCATCATGTAGGCCCCTTTTATGTAGCAACCAGGCAGTTTTAAGCCATTGCTGCTTCTTCCTGGAAAGGCACAAGTTATAAACCACCAGGCATATGCTCTCATATTATCTTCAGTGCTTATTGTCCCATGATCCCCTTTGGCCTGCATATTTTCATGTTTCAAAGACACTGATGGCATGGAATAAAAAAACCTCAAGAGCAACCTCAAGTCCCCACTGCAAATTTTCCCTTTACTTCAGGGACAGATGCCATGTTGATATTAAGGTAGATGATCATTTCTTATTTCCCAGAGTACTGAACAGAGATTCACTAGATTAGGCTTTTAGTCACCAAATTGTCAGTAGCTTGTTTTGTGACCTTTAAGCAAGTCACTTTCCTTTCTCTGTGATTCATTTTCCTCATAAGAAAAATAAAACTATTCTAGATCAGTGCTTCTCAAAATGTGTCCAGAGGCATATGTCCCTGAATTTCAGCTAAGTGTACTTTAAGTAATATGCAACTTAGAATTGTAGTTGGAGATGCTTATATATCCATGTACTGACCCAAGATTCTTCAGGCAGAGAAAAACTATAGTGTGAACAAAAAAGTGTTTGGTAGACATTGGACCAGATGGGCAAAAGAAATAACTCTAGATCTGTAACCAAAGAATCTGGGTGCAAATCTAGGCTTTTATAGAAATTCTGTAGCTATTGATGAAATACTAAATATCCCTGAGATTCAGGTTCCTCCCCTCAAAAAATGGAAATAATTGTATTCCTGTCCTGTTTCAAGCATTTGTGTATACCAAAAGAGAGATTGCCAAATATACCAAAAGAGATGAATGATCTTGATCTCTAAATCCTCCTTTCTTCCTGACTTTTCTTTCTCTCTCTCTTTCTCTCTCTCTCTCTCTCTCTCTCTCTCTCTCTCTCTCTCTCTCTCTCTCTCTCTCTCTCTTTCTCTCTCTCTCTCTCTCTCTCTCTCTCTCTCTCTCTCTCTCTCTCTCTCTCTCTCTCTCTCTCTCTCTGGGTTTTTTTTTTTTTAGGGCAACACCAAACTTACAGTCATTTAGGATTATACTTTTAGGATTTTCCTTTATTCTTTTCTCTTCTGAGTTGCCAAGTCCTGCAAACTCTATCTCCTTTTTAGAGCTAATGTTTTAATTTGATTGCTATTCCCTGACAAAGACATGTGGGAAATATAGGGGAAGGAGAAGAAAATTTAGTTAGAGTCAGGTACATATAATGAGCTCTCATCATCGTTCCTCCCTTTCATGCATACTGTGGTATAGACCAATGGTTCTCAAAATGTGGTCTTGGGGATCTCTGAATCATAGAAACCCGTAACTCTTAAGAAGTTTTAAATTTCAAATACAGTAAATATCGGTAGAGACAACCCACATAAACACAACTTTTTAGGGGAAGTGGTATTCAATTGTGTAATGAAGTCTTTCCTGATCCACCCTACTGATAGTACTTTCCCCCTAAAATTCCATTGTATTTGTTTTGCATATGTTGTGTACACACACACACACACACACACACACACATCTTCTCCCTTGGTAGAATATAAACTTCTTAAAAAAAAAATGTTTAGGGGCAGTTAGATGGTATAGTGAAGAGAACACTGGCTGTGAAGTCAGAAGGATCTGAGTTCAAATTTGCCCTCAGACATTTTAACACTTCCTAGCTGTGTGACTCTGAGCAATTTCCTGCAAAAACAAGCAAAAAAAAAAAAATTAATAGTATTTTATTTTTCCAAATACATGCAAAGATAGTTTCCAACATTCATCTTTGCAAAACCTTGTGTCCTAAATTTTTCTTACTTTCTTCCTCCTTTCTCCCTTTCCAAGCAAGTGCAAGAATATAAACTTGAAGGCAGAAACTATTTCATTGTTGATTATATCTCCCTAACATTTAGTACAATGATTGGCTTGCTCAGGAGAAGATAAGCTCCATGCAGTTTTTGTTCCTTGTCCCTATCTCGATTCCAATCTCTCTCTATCTTTATCTCCAGTGATTCCATGAATTGAAGAGGTAGACAGTAGGAAAAACTGCTATTCCAATGCCATTGTGAATCCCAGATAGCATTGGATGATGGTTGATAAATCAATCAACAAGCATTTATTAAATACCTATTGATTTTTTTAATGTATAGAAAAATTTGAGAATTTTCAGTATCATTGGCTTCAAAGACAATTTGGGCAAGTAGAGAATTCTGTGGATATTAAGTTTGGTTAATATTGTTGTATATCCTTGAACTGAGAAGAATATTTACATAAAATGAAATAAGCTCTAAGAAAGTACAAAAATAAATTGCTTTTAAAATAAAGACAATTTTTTTTTGGTTCATGCTCTTTGAGTCCATCATGTTCTTTGCACATATATATATAGTAGGAAGTTAACTAATGCTGCTGAATTGAATTAAAAGTTAAATTAATGCACAAGGCATGTAAATAATTGCCAAATTCTCAGCATGAGTTATTAAACTTCTAAGTAAAAAGATACCAGCTTGGGCTGGAGTGTGATACACTGGAAACAGCCTTGGATTAATAGTTAGAAGACCTCAGACAGTCCCAACTTGGTACTTTTATATATTAGACTAGAGACTGGGCTAGATAGTTTTGCAGCTTTATCAGTTTCTGAATATCCAACCATGGAATGAGTAAATGCCAAAGGAAAAGTTTGGACTTCAAGATTAGAAGTGGACATTCCAGATATCCTTGGGTTTGCTACCTACAATGCTGGATTAAGACTTTACTGTATGTTATAGTTTCCTGTAATAGAGCACTACCAGGAATTGCCAGGAGACACAGAAGAGTGGTTCTTGCCTTCTGAGAACATAGCATCTATACTCATGCTCATTAATTAGTACAATTTTAACTGAGTTCCTGAATACATATAGTAGAAAAGGACACAAGACTGCCAGTGGGGAGAGATAGAAGTGCCCCAGATGCCATGGTATAGAGAAAGTCCTATGGAAACTAGAAATTAGCCAAATAAGCTCAAAGTGCCCTGTCAAAGCTCCAGATGTGGTTCCAGGGGAAAGTTTAATTTTTAGAAGAAGAGGAGACAGATAAATTATGGTCAGAATGGATATCCTATGATTTAGATATGCCAGAGTTGATTTAGATATTTTCCAATTTAGGGACACCTACTTTGTTTTTAGCTTTTGCTACCACAAAAAGTCAATAAGCATTTTAAAATCACTTACTATGTAAGCACTTTGCTAAGTACTGGAGATACAAAGAAGGGCAAAAATAGTTTCTGCTTTAAGGAGCTTGCAAGTTAATGGGGAGAGAACATGTAAACAACTATGCATAAGCAAGATGTATATGAAATAAATTGGAGATAATCTTGGCATTAGTAGTAAGGCAGATTGGGAAGGGTTGCTTGTAGAAAATGCAATTCTAATTGAGAATTAAAGGGAGCCAAGGAAACTGAGAGGCATAAAGTGCTGCTTGAATATTTTGATATATATGGAATACTTTGTTACTGTTACGTACCTACAGTGAGATCTCTGGTCAAAAGATATGGACTCTAGTCATTCTTTGTCACAATTCCAAATATTTTTCCAAAATATTTGAAGCAATTCATTGCTCTAACCAACAATGTATTACTTAGTCTGTTTTCTTAAAGCCCCTCCAATACTGCTTATTTTCTATCTTTTGTCATCTTCACCCATTATTTAGTTATAAGGTGAAACCTTAGAGCTGTTTTAATTCATATTTCACATTACTGATGATTTGGAAAAAATCTTTTATATGGTTGGTAAATAGTTTGCAATTTTTTGATAAATATTTGTTCAAATCTTTTGACAACAACTTTTTAAAAATGGCTTTTGGTTTTATATATATGTATACACATATATGTATATATGTGTGTGTTAATGATTTCTATCTCTGATATCAGAATTTTATTAGAGAGATGCTACAAAGATTTTTCCCAATTACTATTTTACAAAGAATCTTACTTGTTAAAGTCCTATAAGCTTGAAATATTGATTCCTCTTTTCTGTATCATCTCAATAAAATATTTTTTCTTTTTTTTGATGCTTCCCCTTCCTACTACTAGCCTCTGAAAACAATCTAAAGATGGGTAAAGTGACAAATAAATCTAGGAAGGACCTTATAGTCCAAGAGTTCCTAAACCAAACTATATTATATAGTTATATATACTTATATATAATATATATTATAAATGAAACTATAATATACATATATATTAACATATCTAAATTATTTAACAGTGTAATAAGGAAAAATTATATAACAGGTTCTTGGAAGACCATTCATTAATTGTTAGCACGGTATTGAACTCCACGATTGATCCTTTCCTGGGGAATCTTTTCTCCTTCCTTTATAGGTATTCTCTCTGCTCTCAGCATCCAGACCAGTCTCTATTTTCTTCTCAAAAAGTCCCAGGGGAAAGTTAGGAGTAGTTGGGAGATAATCTCAGTAAGTAAGGCTCTGGAAGAGTTTTCTTGCCTCAATAAAACAATTACAACCCAGTCAATGGAAGGCAAACATTAAGGACTTTACTGTATTAGTTTTACCAGAGCCTATCAGTGGGATCTAGGGATGGACTTTACCTTTCTTATTATCTTTCCCCAGCATCACGGGATGTCAGAATTGGTCGCACCTTAAATCTTTTCATTCAAATCTCTCATTTTACAGAAACTAGGAGCCAAAGAATTGATGTTCCTTCCCCAAGGTCACATTGTTTATAAGTGGCAGAGCCATTATACCAATGAAACACTATAGGTACATAATAGAGGCCATATTTCCCAGATTTGTATTCTTTAAAGTGTTTTAGGGGAATATTCCTTGTGTGGGCAAGACCTATTCCAGATGGCAGTGGCTACTTGTCTGAAGGACTTATGGGAGGGCCAGTATTTGTTTGTTTGTTTATTTGTTTATGGAAAGAGGGAAGGCAATAATATCTGGGAGATTTTTTTTTTTTTTCTAGTGGTCTTGGAGGTCATGGGAATTTGCGCTGCTTGATGTGGGCAGATCACCCCCCATCCTAACAGGGTACAGTCATCTGAGGAAAGGAAACTGTGATTTTCTTTTCCGAAGCCAAAGTCCTTACTAAGTGTGGAGGATGATTTGTCAGTACTTTCTGCTTTTCTAGCATCAGCAGAATGAACATGAAATAGCGCTTGTTAAGCACCTATATATGTATGTTGAGTGCTGAGTTTACTGGGTACCATATAAGTTAGGCAGAGATGGCCTAGTAGCTAACTTTTTAAAAAGGATTCCATTGTTAGTTAGTCATTCATGAACCAGGCCAAGCAATTCTCCATGGTCTCCATACCATCAGGCAGAATACTCAGGGGTGGCTATAATATACTTCATTCCATCAAAGTTTATAAGCACTGCATTTTTTATTTCCTTCTCAGGTTAATTTTACCTTATTTCTAAGTCTGATTTTTCTTGTGCAGCAAAATAACTGTTTGGATATGTATACATATATTGTATTTAACATATACTTTAACATATATAACATGTATTGGTCAGCCTGCCATCTAGGGGAGGGGGTGGGAGAGAGGAAGGGAAAAGTTGGAACATAAGATTTTGCAAGGGTCGATGCTGAAAAATTACCCATGCATATATCTTGTAAATAAAAAGCTAGAATAAAAAAAAAAGTTTATAAGCATATAAGGGGTCACTTAACCTAACCTCAGGGTGCCTCAGATAGATAACTGTTTAGGACTTCTCTACAAATTTCTTGATAAATTGTAATCAGGGGTTCTGGGTGCCAAGGAGATAATAGCTCTTTGTTGTATTTAGATACACTTATGTGCAGGGCATAGTGTTAGGTGGTGAATTTAGAAAGAGAATGGACATAAACCCAGCTCTCAACAAACTGATGGTATAATTTCAGGGAAGAAAGATATAAAAAATAATAATATATTGGAAGAGAGGGAAAAGACAAGATATACATAAATAATAAAGGGCAAATGTAATAAATGTAAAATTAATATTTAAGTTAAAATCTATGAGAAATTTGAGGAATAATGGAAAGAATATTGGATCTGGCATCTAGAGACACGTTTTGAATTTCTATTCTCTTACATATTATCTGTGTTGACCCTGAGCAAACCATTGACCTTTCTCTTCTGTAAAATGGAAATGATAGTAATAGTTGCACTGTCTATCATAAAGTTGTTACAGGGAAGAATAGGAGAGAGAAGGAAACATTATTTCAATAGTATAGGGAACTCCCAGGTGAAAAGACTTCCCTTTATCAATGAAGGTAGAGATATACTTAGAACACTAGACCGGTAAAGTGTCACCTTCTTGACTCTTTAGTCTAAATATTCTGGCAAGACAGAAACTGATATGGGTCTCTTGGGTCTTCACCTGTGGAATCCTTTTGGACATGACCATCTTCTTTAAGAAGTTGTGGAGATCATCTCTTTAAAGCAACTAGCTCTCTGACCTGGGAGCTTGATTTCTGAACTCATGAAGTTGCTACCAAGGCTAGGAACATTCACTTCAGAGTTATTGTGATCACTTTTGTCCAGGGAAGGAACATAAAGCAGAAGTTGTGAGGGCCTTGATATACAGATTCCCCAGCTTATCACCTAAGTGATCTCTCTTCTCACCTCTCTGAGCTTGTTTCCTCATCTGTAAAATGAGAGATTTGGATGTCTCCTCAAGTCCCTTCCAAGCCACTTTCATATTTGAGCATCCACCAGTATTGCCAAGGGAAAATCCCTGTTGCCCCAGATGGAGATTGGAAGGAGAACTTCAAAGAGTTTTTGATTGATGGGAAGAGAGAATCTGAGTGAGGATGTAGTTACTCCTTTTAAAAACTACTCTTCCTCTCTGTGTGGCTGGTGCTCTTTTCTCTATACCCTGTCACAGAGACCTAGGAGACAATTGGAGATTGCTACATAATCCCAAAGTCCAAGTCCAAGTGGCCTTAGCTCCATATATATTCCTTGGTATGCCCCTCACCCCCAAGTTTATTCTCAAGAATACTCCTTGGGGTCTGTTCCAATCCATTCTCTCCCCTCTTACTTTTGTATGGTTAGTACAGTTTAACCTTCATGAAGGCTGAACATGGTTTACTTCAATTTTCTATTTTTCTATGTATTCTGCAGAAGTACAACTTAAATGTATGAGTTAGCAATGCTTAAAAGTTTAATTAATGAATAACAAAGGTAAAGACAAGGAAGTTCTCAAGTTCAGCAAACAACCATCCTGAACTGGGGATGAACAATGTAATCATGCCCATTTTACAGGTAAAAAAAAACACCTGAGGACTGAACTGAAGAAATACCTTACCCAAGGTCACAGAGCAAATCTGAACTTGAGCCAGCCATTATCCTAGTTTATATTCTGTTGTTTAGGAGATTTCTCTCCTGAAGTGATGATCTCCTTCCTCCACCCCAGCTAAGAGAGCAGGGGCCTTGTAAAATGGCCTATTTTCAGCGATGTCTGAAGCTCCTTCTCCTTCTGAACTCTAAGACAGCTAAGGCAGCAGCTGCTCCAGTGCAGTGTCAACTGATAAGGGGAGACTTTAGGCCCCAGATTTCAGTCAGAAGGGGTAGGTGGGGATGCAGCTGTTGTTGTCAGCTGTTCTTTTGCAAGACTGACTGGTCTAGCGAACCTGACACTAGCGAATCTGTATTGTGGGTCAGGTTACGAAATGAAAATTTTATAAATGAAATGCCCTGCCTTTCTCAGGGGCTCCCCAAATCTCATATTTTGTCATCCTGACATTTGTTCCTAGGTAGCTGATTGTCACTTATTATTTAATTGGTTTTGCACTTCCTTTGCCTTTAAGAAAAAAGATGCCCCTGGTTGGAATGTGCTAAATGATTTGTGAAAATTACTCTTCCAGTTAATCCTTCTTGTAGAAGTTCAAGCCCTTGCAATCCTTTTCAAGCTGATTCTGGTGGTGGCTCTGTAGTTCAATGGAAAGAGCCCTGGATTGGGAATCAGAAGATATTAGTTCAGATTCTGACTGTTTCTTAATAAAAAGAGTTTACATTCCTCTCAAGCTACAAAGATTACAAAGTATTTTCTTCAAAATAATCTTGTGAACTAGGTAATAAAAGTATTATATCCATTTTACAAAGGAGTCTTAAGTGCCTTTCCATAATTTGATGATTTCATTTCTCTGAGACTCAGTTTCTTCCTTTGTAAAATAAGGGGAAGGGAAGATTTGGGCTTAGGTGAACTACAAAGTCCCTGCTAATGCTAATATTCTATAGCTCTGAGGACATTTCAAAGTGCTAAGAGAATGTCTCACAAGGGCTTCACAATAGTGAATTTTCAGCTTCCCTGGGCTCCAGACAATCTGTCCAATTTTACTTTGTAAGACTTTCTTTGGCACCAGGATATGGAAGGATCAGATTAGATACAGGCCAAGATAACATCCTGGGAACAAGGGAAAAACTATGTCTGAACATTTCTAGGGATAAGAGAGCCAATGTTGAGACTCATCATCTGACTGTCTGGTGATCTCATTGATGGAGTGCAAAGAGAAGTAGTAATATTGTAGTGGCAAGGAGAGTTGACTGAATGTTAGGAGACCCAAGTTTTAGTCTCCACTTTGCTTTTCATTTGCTGAGTGGACAAATTATGTAGCCTTTTTGGATCTTACGCAGAGTCATGATTTCTGAACATCCCAGAGACTGTTCTGTCATGGACCTTTTTAGTAATCTAGTGAAACTATGGACCCTATTTCAGAATGCTTTATGTGCATAAAATAAAGTATAGAAGATTAAAATCAATTACATAGAAATATGGCTATCCTGTATGTTTTAAAATAAATTCATGGATCCTAGTCCTAGAGGAACTTCCTCAGTGGACCCCACTCTCCAAATTGGTGACTACCTCCAACGCCCATGGGTGACTTCTTACTTTTGGGCTACTTCCTAAACTTACCAATTGCTTGATCCCCTGCTTCTCCATGTTGGGAGGTGTTTTTTCCTGCCAAAAAATGCTTTTGTTTGCATTTCCTCTAATTATTAGTGATTTGGAGCATTTTTTCATGGTTTTTGATAGCCTAGATTTCTTCTTCTAAAACCTGTTACTATCTTTGAATATACCTCCTGTTCTTATTAATTTGAAACTGTCCTTTATACAGCTTAGATATGAGGTTTTAGAGAAACTCAACTGCACAGATTTTCCCCTCCACAATCCCCCTCCCCTTTCCCCATTTCTCTTATAATTTTAATATTTAATATAATTGGGTTTTGTTGGTACAAGAAACTGAATTTTGAATTTTATGTAATCAGAATGCTATCACATTGGTCCATTTTATGTTGCAAGTTAATCCACTGCCCAGTGGGCCAATTCACTATTTCTGTAATTTTCCTATCAAAAGTGTTTCTCCCTGCTTACCATTTCTTTTATGTTTATGGCCGTCTTCTTTGAGTTGAATGTAATTTCTTGAGGGTGTGGGCTGTCTTTCTTTTTGAATTTGTATACGATTTGTGCTAGAGAGGCATGTAGCAAGCACTTGATAAATGCTTTTTCATTCATACCTAAAATATAGGATTTGGTTATGGCTCCTTATTGTTGGGTCACCCAAGCAATTAATAGTGAATTCTTTTCCAGCCCTAGTAACCTAGAAAAATAGCTGGTAGTTGAAATAACACTAACTCTAATATCCAAGAAACTGGATTCCCCTAGTCAAACAACAAGCATTTATTTAATCCTTAGTATATTCCAGTCACTGAGCTAAGTCCTGGGGGTACAAAGTCACTACCCTTGAAGAACTTACATTCTAATTGAAGAGGTATCATGTTATATACTTACTTTGTTGTTATTGTTTGTCCTTCATTCTCAAAGAGGACCATGACTTCTGGGAGGTAGTGCTATGATATGCAAATGAGTTGGATTTAAGGGAGGGAGGACTGGGCCAGGGAACCTGCCTCAATTTCCCTTTCAGAGCCATTTGGATCCAGTGGCAGGACCTGAGGATTGAGTCAAGGGCATACTTAAGTTCCCTTCCTGCTATTCTCCCATGACATCATTTTCTCCCTATTTCAGTCAAATATGAGCAACTATGTACTTATTGGTCAAGTTCAATTTCCTGGGTAGATCTCCCATTTAGAATGTAAGACCCTCAGCCAATGTGGATGAGGGTCAGTGGTGGGAGGAGGTATTTGAATCAGGGATTAAAAGTGTTAACCCTGCCCCAGAAGGTGCTATCTTCCTTCCATTGTGTGCTTGTAGGAGTGGGACCCCCATTCTCGCAAAATCGTATAATAAACCTTGCTTTGCTTCTAGCGATCTCTCCAGCTTTTTTAATTAAAGGGTACCCCCCTCACCATTTCTGTACCACACAATAACATTCCTGGACTTAAGTTTCTTACATCTGTAATACGAAGGGGTTTGACTAGAGGGCCTCTAAGCTCCCTTCCAGTTTTAGATCTGTGATCCTGAGAAGCTGCAGTTCTAGGCCTTAAGCTGTGCCCAGTCATAAAAGACAGACAGAAAGTGCATGCATGTGATGAAAATATTATCCAGGTCAGGTCCCATATAGAAAGTTCATAACTGTTATGTGAGGAACTTTCAGCTGCCATAATACAAGAAGTTGGAGTATATTCTTAAGATTCTGCCTTGAGTCTATATCCTTTCCTTGGCCTTTTTGTTGACAGCATTTCCTCATTATGTCCCTTATACAACATAACAAACAACTCTCACTGTCCTGTGTTTGGAGTGTGTAAGTTGTTATACTATAATGTAAACATCTTAAAGTATATGTATGAATAAGGAATTGTCTAGTACCTTACTTTACTAGTTAAGATGGGGCTTTCTTTCACAATTTCCTCAGTTGATCCCTACTTTTATTTTCAGTTCAGACCAGAGTATCCTTATCTAGCTTTTTTGGCCATTAAGTTAGTAATTAGTTAAACCGAACTCAATAGTCTCCAACTCTGCTCTTAGATCCACATAAAGATGATTGTCCACAACTGTTCAAAAAGATAGGTGAATACCAATTTGGTGGTGTATCTGAATTCTTTCCACAGAATTCCTTTGAACTATCTGTCCTTTTTTGGGGCACAAATTTTGGTAGAGAAGCCTAAGAAAACAGCTCAGAGGAACCTTCCTTTACTCTTAAGGTATCTCTTTGCATTCTTCACACTTTTTTTGAGCTTTCTGACTTCATGTCTCTGATTTGCCTTTTTACTTCTCCTATCTGGTGTCCTTGACCAATCTGTTTAATACAGAGTTCTTAGCCATGGTTTCAGATCTCATGTGTCCTGAGTGACATTGCTAGTAAATGTTAGAAGAAATTTTTGAATTAAGGTCTTCCCAATGCTAATACAGTCATTAGCATCTAAAATCTAATTGTGTGTGTGTTTTTTTTTTTTTTTATCATTTTAGTCCAAAAGCTGAGATTCCTCTCAACTAAGTCAAATTGAGTGGGAATTTTTTTGTTTGTTTTTAACTCCTCCTCAGATGCCTCACTGGAGATTGGAAGTGATCCTGAGTTTCTGAAAAACTATGCCAGCTAAGCATAAACTGTGACATATTTTACCAAGCTATAAAGGCTTTGAATACAGGCCTATCAAAGACATAACTGTTGCTCAAAGAAGTTCATCACCAAACTAGCAGCAGAAGAGCTCCAGAAACTCAGCCATTGAGAAACTGAGATCTTGAAATAGAGGGAGTAGTCACACTGAAGAAAATATGGTTTCTTAGTAATTTTTTTATATTATTTTGTACACAAAAGAAATACAGCTAATTATACCTTTAAATAAACATACGAAGTTCAAGTTTTTGGTTCAAGTATCAAGAAGGGTTCAGAGATCAAGTTTGAGCCTTCCAATGTTCTTCTAGCATTATTATAGGCAGTAACCATACTTAGTCAATTTATTAAATACCATTTTTATGCATAGTTTGGTGCCTCAGTATTAGAATTATAAAAACAAAAGCAAAATCGTTTTTGCCTTCTGGTAACTTACATTCTAATGGGAGAGATAAAGTTTGCCTGTGTTCCTTGTAGCAGAAGTGAGGAAAGACTGTATTATAGGCCTGGGAGATGGTGTCTTGTGTGAGGAACATTGAGTAGGTCAGTATTTCTGGACTGCCAAATTAGGAGAGTGATAGTGGGCTATTGGGAGCAGAGGTGGGCCCATGGTAGTGGTAGTGAGGAGGAAACAAGTACAATTAAGCATCTACTATGTTCTAGACACTGTGTTAAAAGGTTTATATGTATCTCCTCTGATCCTCAAAACAACCCTGTGTGGTAGGTGCTGTTATTATTCTCATTTTACAAATGAGGAAACCCAGGTACATATTGGTTAATCTATTTGGATAAATAGGGTAGACAGAATAATATTGATGGCAAATATTGGAGGAAGAATTTGAAATGAGATCTTTTCAACTATTAATTCTGCACTCTATCCACTGTGTTACTTAGCTGCATCAGTTTCCCACAGAGAGGACTGTGGGAAAGGTAAGCATTGAAGAAAGAGCTTGTAAGAACCTCTAAATATTAGAAAGTTATATTTTATCCTGGAGGCAATATGGAGGAAATGGAGTTTGTTAGGGTAAGGGAGTATGATATAAAAAGATCTAATCATTTTAACTCTATGGAAGATGGTTGGGGATGAGTTGAAATTCTGAAAGGGAAAACTGGGTGGTTATTCGCAATAGTATTGATGAAAGGAAATATTATCCCTCCCTAACTTGAGTAGTAACAGTAACTAACTGAATATAGAGGAGGGGACTTGGGAAAAATATTATGGAGGTGAAAACTACAAGGTTTGACAACTGATTGGCTGTGTGAAATAATAGAATGAAGAGTAGTGAATGAGACATTAAAAGTGAGAGTAACTGAGGATTGAGATCACCTCAGAGGTAACAGAGGGTTTAGAAGAGGGATAGGTTTTGAGAAAAAAAAAAGTTCTGTTCATATACGTTGAGTTTGAGAAGCATCCAGTTTAAAACTGGATGGGCAGCTGGTGGTAAAGGACTAGTCTAGGGCTGGATATGTAGATTTCTGAATTACTTGAAGAAGTGATTTCTGACTATACCCAAAGAGTTATCAAACTGTGCACACCCTTTGATCCAGCAGTGTTTCTACTGGGCCTATATTCCAAAGAGATCTTAAAGGAGGGAGGGACCCACTTGTGCAAAAATGTTTGTGGCAGCCCTTTTTGTAGTGGCTAAAAACTGGAAACTGAGTGGATGTCCATCAATTGGAGAATGGTTGAATAAGTTATGGAATATAAATGTTATGGAATATTATTGTTCTGTAAGAAACAATCAGCAGGATGATTTCAAAAAGGCCTGGAGAGACTTACATGAATTAATGCTAAGTGAAATGAGCAGAATCAGGAAATCATTACACAGGGCAACAACAAAATTATATGATGATCAATTCTGATAAACATGGCTCTTTTCAACAATGAGATGATTCAGACCAATTCCAATGATCTTGTGATAAAGAGAGCCATCTGCACCCAGAGAGAGGACTGTGGGAACTGAGTGTGGTTCACAACATAGAATTTTCACTCTTTTTATTTATTGTTTGCTTGCATTTTATTTTCTTTCTCATTTTTCCTGATGATTTGATTTCTCTTATGCAGCAAGATACATTTGGATACATATATTGGATTTAACATATATTTCTACCATGTTTAACATATATTGGATTACTTCCCATCTAGGGGAAGGGGGAGGGGGGAAAGAGGGAAAATTGGAACACAAAGTTTTGCAGGATTAATGTTGAAAAATTATCCATGTATATGTTTTTGAAAATAAAAAGCTTTAACTAAAAAAAATGTGGTTCCTGAATAGTTAGAAATTGATAAGATCATCAATTGAGAGAATATAAAAAGGAAAAAGAAAAGAACCCAGGACATTTACAGTTAATGGGTAAGAAGGCATGGATGATGAGTAGGCAGAGAGGAATAAGAATGCATCAGTTAGGAGAAAGGACAACTAGGAGATGGCAGGGTCATGAGAATTTAGGGAGGAGCGATTATCACGGAAGATAGTAAGTCAAAAGCTACTAAGAAGTCAAGAAAAAGAAGTTAGAAACTTGATAATCAAACGACCACTGGTGACTTGAAATAGAAGAGTTTTAATTGAGTAATAAAGTTGAAAGCCAAATAGGATGGGATTAAAAAGAGAGTTTGAGGCAAAGCAATGGGAACAACAAGGGGGTAGGGAGATTTTTCAAAAACTTTGGCCAAGAAATAGAAGTAAGACATAGTAATGTAGTTGGCAAGCATAGTGGGAATCTAGGGAGGGCTTTTTGTTGTTTTTATTTTTGTTTTTAAGGATTACTTGAGTGTGCTTATAAGGCAGCAGTAAGTGATGGGAGCAGGGCATAGAGAGAAGAGAGAGAGAGAGAGAGAGAGAGAGAGAGAGAGAGAGAGAGAGAGAGAGAGAGAGAGAGAGAGAGAGAGAGAGAGAGAGAGAGATCTTTAGAAGGAGGGAAAGTAGAAGTGGAATAAACGATTCAAATAGTCACTTCTTTATCTGGAATTAAAAGATAGGAGAAAATGGCAGAGGATCAAGTCTAGGGGTTCAGAGATAAGGAGGAAGGGAAATGAGGAAGTTCTCAGATTGATTTTTTTTTTCCTCTAAGGTATGAATGAGATATGGCTCCGACTTCAAGGTGAAGGGGAGGTACGATTGTAGGCCTCAGCAATGCGGCATTGGACAAGGTTGCTTATGTGTCAGTGTGCCTAGATGTAAATCACAGGATTATTGTTTAGACCTTGAAGAGGGAACTTATGATATATTGGAGAGACCCACTGGCTCTGGAATCAAGAGAACCTGGGCTCAAATACTGGTTTCAATTCTTACTATTTGATCTTGAAAATTTTATTTAACTGGGACTCTGGTTTCCTAATCTGTGAAATGATCCAGTTAGACAGAACAGCCTTTGAGTTCCCTTCTAGATTGTGATCCTCTGTCATCTAGTTTAAACTCTTCATTAAAGAAGAGAAAATTGAGAGCCAAGGTTCCTACAGGTAATGAGAAACTCAGATGAGATTTGAGTCTAGTCCTAATCCTTTGACCTTAATTTGAAACCCTTCCAGCCCTTACCCCACCAACCCTTACTGTCTACCATTCTCCAACCAATTTCCCCAAGATTTCTTGAAATTTTCTTGTTAGAGTTATATTCCTTTGGATTGAACATTGTCCTACTCTTGCTATTTTCCCCTTAAAATGCAAATACCTTTAGGGAGACTATTACATTAAAAGTCTAACAAACATATTAAGTCTAAATAAACACCTCCTGGTGAAGATGGATGGGTAGGAAGCATTAAAAGGATACCAAAAGAGAAAGTATGTGGGGGCAACACTAAGGTAGACTTCATTATAAATTCTTCCCTTACCAGACCTAACTGCTGTACAAGTTTGTCCCCATCTACAAATCTAGAGACTCACTCTGTTCATGACAATATCTTCATGTTGGCCCCGAGTTACTAGATCGATGCACAGAGACCAAAATTGTTTTTGATAGCCCCCTCACCCCATCAATATTCCTAATATGGAAGGCTCCACCCCACTGCAGCTGTGTGACTGAGGGAATGGAAGCCTCCCTTCTCTGTCTTCTCAGAGGGGCCCTCTCACTTATTCCTAAGTATCTCAAAGGGCTTTTGAGCTGGGAACCAGGCTGCTTGTGGGATTGGGAGGATGATAAAGGCGGGAAATCCCCGAGGGCCTCCAAGGGTCAAGGGGCTGCGGATCTGGTGACTTCTGAATGTGGGCTTGGACAAAAAGAAATCTATGGTGGCAGTGGCAAAGGAAATAAAATAACTATGAAAATAAACTTTTGTTGGAGAGTTTCTCTTCTTGTATTGGCGAGCTTTCTAAATCCTGGAATGGAAAGGCTGTTTCTTCCGGAGAACTTGGATTGTGTGAATATCTATGCTCCCTTACAGGACTGTGTATTTTTCCCTATTAAGAATACAAATAAATTGTTGGAGAATTAGCTTGGTAGTGACTGAAGCTGGAAAGAAAAAAGGGCAGTGTGGTGATGTGAATGGAATGGGTGCTGGGTTAGAAGTCAGAAACCTTGGGTTTTTCCTGACCCAACAAGTGAATTGTCTTAATCAACCCCTCACTTCTCTGTTGATCATCTCCAAAGTCAGAATAATAATAGCTCCCTCACTGGCAGAAAAATAGGAAGATTGATGCAATTGAATGTTCATACTTTATTAAGAATATCAAGTTTTATAATCTTTAGTATTACTTTAAAGTTATCTGGTAAGACACCAACCAGACTCTCCTGGGAGGCCTGGTCTATTTTGTTATTGATAACCTCAGAAAAGTTAGGAAGTGGTTCGGGTTCAAGGGAAACTTGATTCTCTAGGTAATAGGGTAGGACCAGGTTTTTAGGATTGGATTGTTAAATCGTTCTTTCCCTCTGGGTTGATTTTCAGAGGGAGGTAAATGAAATCTTACCCTGTGACTGGAACATTTTTATGTTAAATGTGTCCAAAGATATTATATTTTCCAGGAGTCTTAGTGGAAAGGTCCAAAATTACATGTAGTGACCACGGCCCATAGTCTATATGCTTCTTCTGCCCTACTCAGAAGGAAAAATCCTTTATCACTGGGGCCTTCTCCTAGTGTTTAGAGAATTTCATAACAGCTGGTGGCCAAAGGGATTAAATTGAGGACTGGAACTTCAGAGCTAGGATTTCTAATTCTCCTTCTCTGGAAGTGCTGTGTGACGTGGGGCTAGTTTCTCCGCCTCTCTGGGTGCATTTCCCTCACTCCAAGAGTTTTGGAACGAGGATTAATTACTTTTAGGATCTCTAGCACTTATCCCAGGATTGAGATGTTTTACATATAAATAGTTGCTGGGCTCTGTGAATCAATTGAAGCTTCCTACAAATCCTTCATGAAACAACCAGGAAGAGGAGGAGAGGACCTATCCTTTTCTGGCTCCCAGCCTTCCTCCTCTATCTCGGAGCCCAGTGCCCAGCTCAGCTTCTCTAAAACTCTGTCTCCTCTCTCATGCTACCAGAGGACGGTACATCTGGACAGTGTCCCCAAGCTTGGGCCTATACCATAGGTTTTTGCCTCTAATAACTGAACTTCTTGGCCTGCAAGGGTGCCTGGCCCTTCCCCCATGCTCTCCCTTTGGCTTCAAGGGGAATCACATGCCTGGCTTTGGGAGGGAATGAAAGGGAAATCCTAAACGAATTAGGAATACAAGACTGCATCCTCTCCTCTCCCTTCCCCCCCTGGACATTGCAAGGGTTTTTCAGGGTCAGTCATGGGCTAATAACAGAGATGATAACACTGATATCACATGGCCAGCTCCGTCTTGCTGAACAACAAGAGGAACATTGTTCAGAGCCCATTAATAGTTTGAGTTTCCCGCTTTAAGCCATGGAAGGATTTAATAAGGGGCAAGTTTAGGGTCAGCCACTAGTGGCTGTGGTATCAGTTTAGTCTTTAAACTGTGCTACCATTATCCTCACTTCTTCCCCAAACCTTTGCCAGCCCCTCTTTTTTGTCTTCTTCATTAGAATGTAAAATTTCTTGAGGACAAGAATTTTCTGGGGTTTTTTTTTTTGTTTGTTTGTTTGTTTGTTTTGTAACCTAGGTGCTTAAGATACCTTGTATTCAGCATATGCTTTAAAAAATATATAAATTTAAAAATACAAAGCATTTGTTTTATCTATTAATCTTTCTCTACATTTGTCAGAGGGTGTGTGAAAGAGCCAAGCTACATCATCCTTTGCCTTTTCTCCCATCTCCCAAGAGCTAGCAAATATACACAAAAATAAATATATACATAGCAGCAACACATTGAGGTCGACAAGTGTTTTTCCACCCCATTTTGAAGTTCATGGTTTATAGTTGGGCTGCTAGAGAGGCCCATCTTAGAGAGGGAATGGGAGCTGCTTTAAAAAAATGGTTTTATCCAGGCTCTGTAAGGCATATTTATAGGGTATGATTTTCACTTTGGTGAAAGGGAAAGCCTTTATATCCCCTAAATTCTAGAGGTTTTTTTGAGCACCTTTAGGGCCAATTCAAATTTAGCTCAACTGGCTCTTAAGTGCTTACATAAAGTTAAAATTTTTCAATTAGAATATAAGCTTCTTGTGAGTGGGGACTGGTTTAGCCTTTCTTTCTTAGCCCCGGGGTCTAGCTTTTAGTAATCATTTAATAAAATGCTTGATGATTATTTGATTACCAACCATCATAAAGACAAAGTGGCTTGAAGGTATTTACATTATACTGGGGCCCACTCTAACCTTGGTCTCTCAGATTTAAATAAATAAATAAATTGATGGATAGATAACCTCACTTTCCTGTATGCAAAACATCTGACAAACCAGGCAAAAGCTAATTCAATAGTACCCTAAACTTTATTTGGAGCTTATCTGGAGGGGACTGAGTGTCTCCTGCAGTTAAGAAATGAAGCTGGTGGAGGAGAGCAGGGAATAAAAAAGGGGTGTGTGTGTGATTTTATTTTCAGTTTTCTAAGAGGATATATATATATATATGTATGTATGATTTATTTTCAGTTTTCTAAGAGGATAAATCCTAATCAATCATTTTTGTTGCAATTTTCTCCCTTTATAAATCTAATAGACACTTAATTTTTAGATCTCTGAAACTACTAAATCTTACCATCTTTTTACTCAGTTAATGCTTAGATTTTGAATCTGGTCCTTCAATTTGTTAAAGGTGGACGAAGAGTTTCTCTACTAGCAAATGAGTGAGAGGGGAGGAAGGACGCATCAAAATCCCAGAAATGGATCTTTGACCTATAAGAATAGAATAGGAAATCTTCCTGTTTTGCTAAAACTCAGATAGCCTTGTTGGTGGCTTGAAAAACTTTCTTGCAACTCTGCAAAGTCAAAATGAGGCTTCATCTTGAAATGGCTAGCAGTGTAGACTATAGCTTTGAAGATCAAATTTTCTTAGTCTAACTAGGGTATTTCCCTGCTCAAGAATGAAGGTTCTTCTAGTTCTAGGTTATTTTTTCTATATTAGTTCTCATTACTTTCCCCAATCTATTAGTCCTCTCATTCGCCCAGTTATTTCATATTTACTTATTTGACCCTCCTTTTCTTGAATTGAACCACTGTTAACTCAGTGTGGCCATCCCTCCCCAAAAGAGTAGGATCTACTCACTCAAAATTCATTCCAAATTCTCCCTACATTAATCCTCCCCTTTGTGGATGGTGGTGATGGCAGAGTGAGTTTAGAATGTACAACCCTTAAAAGGCTGAGACTTTTATATTTGTTTCCCCACTTTGTTAGCAGTTTATATAAAGCTTTTTCAAGTCAATTCAATTCATTCAATATTAACTCCTTCTCTGAATTTGTTCTGCTTTCAAAGAAGTTTCCCTGTGGCTGTTGTGACCCTCCCCTTAACCTCACTGGTGTTCTAGGGTCTCTTTAGTCACACTCAATTTTATTGGCTACTAAGGAAAAGATTTTGATAAGACTTCAAGTCTATATCATCCAGGGTGCTAGTAGTACCAGCCTTCTCCACTCTGTGTGTTCTATTTCCCTGATTTCTCTATTTGTAACTTTTTTCCCCCTGTTAGTTGGAGATAGTTACTTCTCCTGACATCTTTTAATTTACTTGATTTCATGCTTCACTAAGTTATATAGGCTCAGGTGCAGAGAATCCTTCATTTTTTGTGTTTTCCTGCATCTTTCCACCATGCTCACAGTGCTTGGGAAAACAGTAGGTTCTTAATAAATATTCTTTGGATTGAGTTAAAGTAGATCTCCAATCTTTGCTTTTGATTTATATTAGACCTCCTCTCCCTTTCCGTCATCCTGTTCCTTTCTACAAAGGGCCTATGCCACTTTGTCTTGATACGTACAATAAATATAATCCATATGAATCCATATGAACTATTTGACAAATGTAGGGTTGTGTTGTCTCTCAAAAAAAACAGGAAAAATTAACTTGCTGCTAGAACTTTATAGACTTGAGGGATAGGAGCCCTTCTGATACCAGCCTGCATGGTGTTAATTTTCTAGTAAGTGCTTGAATCCAGCTATGGCCCTGGTTCCTTCTGCAGTGCTGCAGGCCAGTATAAGAAATGGGCCAGATCACTAATGGCTGCTGTGGGTGCTGGAGATGTTATGATACAGTTGATGAAATATGGCTGCACTTTCAGTTTTAGTTTTAGCTGGAAAGGATTAGAAGACAATTAATAAATCATTTAATGTCCTGAGTTTAAGTAACTTATTATTATGGACTGCATATATTTAATTATGCTTCACTGAGCAACACTGGCAAGATTCCCTCCAATGTCACAAGCTTTGTATGCAATTTGTTTCAAGGCTGTAAAAATTATATATCTAGTTATATATAAATTATTAACCTTTATTCTTCTTTTAGACTAGAAATGACAAGATTACTCTACAATTTGACAGAAAAAAAAATTCTTGTACTCAAATAATGATACTACCTTTTACCCTGACCTCTTGTTCTCTGAGCCCAGCAAGGCAATTATACTGTAGGGTCTCTGGGTGTCTCCATTGTTGGATTACCTGATTAGAGCTGAAAGGTGGGGGTGGGAAGGATAGCGGATCACTATTGATATTCGTTTACAGGATATTCATTTACTGGAAACCTTTTCTTTTCTTGGCGGCTATAAAAAGAAGCTCTGAGCTTGAAAGAATCTGGCAAGTAAGCCCTTGAATTAAGATGGATCTTTTTTCCTTTTCACTTTCTGACATCCGGTACATATCTGTGAGTTTTTCTGTATCGCCGAGAAACTGCAAAGTAGAGGCTCATAGACATTTTGTAGTCCTTGGAGACTTTCTAATAACTTCTGTTTAGATGTGATTTTCAGTCTGCCTCGGACTTTCCTTACTCAACTTGTGAGTAGTCAAATAGAGAGGTGGTAATGAAAATTATTTTCTCTAGTTTCTAGTGAGGAAACTGAGACCTTTTGGGTTTAAAAGATCTGTAAGTTCATTTAACTAATATAAGACAAAAGTGGGTTTTGAATCTTTTTTTTTTTTTTTTTTGTCTGATGTCCAAGGCCAGTATTCTTTCTGTCTTAGAAAGAATTGTCATTCAGTAAACATTATTGAACTAGTACTATATCCAGGTGCTACATAGAAGAGGGTAGAATTGAAGACACAGGAAACTCACCTAACCTTGGTAACTCTTTAATTGAAAGACTAATAAGGCATTTCTATAAAAACCAATAAGTAAGACAGCCTATACTTTCAAGGAGATAACATTTTGGATGAAAGATATCACATTTTGGAGATCAAGAAATGGGGAGAGGTAGGGTTGGAGACTATGGATTGTTTCAAGGTTTGGAAATAGTCAGGAAGGTCCTAGGTTCCTGGCAAGATAAGTTTTACCTTTTACCTTAAGCTTTTACAGTTATCTCCCGGTGCCCAGGAATCCAGACTACTGGTAGTCCTGGAGGGAAAAGGAAAACTAGGGAAATTGTAAAACAACTAAGAAGCAGTTAAAGCAATATATCAATCACTATTTATTTAGAGCTTACGTAGAGCCTAAGGGCTAGAGATAGAAAAGGAGGCCAAGTCCCGGTCCTCTAGAAGCTTACTATCTAAGGAGGAATACTCATGCAAACAAAGGAATACATTTGCAAGATAATAGGAAATAATTAACAGAGAAAAAGCACTAGAATTAAGAGGAGTGATGAAAGACTTGTAAAGCATTTTAGTTGGGACTTAAAGGAAGCCCTTATTTGGCGTGGAGGAAAGAGGGTTTTCAGGTCTTAGTGGACTGTCTGAGAAAATACCCTAAGCAGAAAGATTGTCCTTGTTTATGAAATTCTCAGGAAGCCAGTGCCACTGGATCGAGGAAAACATGCTTAGAAGATTGGAAAGGTAGGAGGAGGCTAGATCATGAATGGTTTTGCATGCCAAAATCTTGGAAGCAATAGGAAACTACCGGGGTGTATTGAAGTGTACTGTGGTTTGAACGGTGCTTTAGGAAAATTGCTTTGGTGGTTAAATGGAGGATGGGTGGAAGTGGGGAGAGACTTGTGGCAAGTAGACCCACCAGCGGGCTGCTGCATAGTTCAAGCATGAGATGATGAGGGCCTGTACTCCAGGAGGGGGAGTGGGGTGGGCGTTCAAGAAATATTATAAAGGTGAAATCTTTGTCTTGGCAACAGCTTAAATATTAGAGATGAGATATAGTGAAGAATCTGAGATGACACCTATGGTGTGAAGCTGAAGGACTGGGAAGGTGTTGCTGCCTTGGCAGTAATAGGGAAGGTAGGAAAATAAGTAGGATTTGGAGTAAAGATAATTATTTAAAATTGGGACATGTTTAGTTTATGATGTTTGACAGACAATTGGAGGCTGGAGGTCAACAGAGATCAGGGCTGGATAACAGATTTGAGAACTATCATCCTAGGGATGATCATTGAATCTAAGGGGAATAGATGAGATCAAGAAGTAAAATAGTATAGAGGGGAAAAGATGAGGGGCCAGGACAAGCCCTGAGGAACACCTAGTAGAGAGAGTAATCTAGATAAGGATTCAGCACAGGACAAGAGGAGCAGAGGAAGCAGAATATGATTGCATGAGGATCCAGCAAAGGAGACTGTAGGATCAAGAAAGATAGGAGAAGCAGGAGTGGTTCCTGAAAAATCTATGGTGAAGAGTATAATATCCAGGAGTATCAGCAGTGTCAAAAGCTGTAGAGAGAAGTCAAAGAGAGTGAGAAGAGTCATTTGACAACTAAGAGATCAATGATAATTTTGGAGAGAGCAGTTTGGGTGGGATGATATGGTTAGAAACTGGTTTGAAGAGAGTAAGAGGAAAGTGATATAATATAAGTAGCTATCTTGAGGAGTTTAGCTACAAAGGGCAGATGATATAGGGCTAACTATGGATTAAGTGAGGGTTATTTTTTGGTTTTGTGTGTTTTTTGGTTTGTTTTAGAATTAAAGAAATATGAACATGTTTAAAGGTAGTGAAGGATGAACCAGTAGAAGCAGGGATTGAAAATAAATGATAAAAGTGGGAATAACAGGTGGGAATGGGATGGAATGGAGTCATATACCACATCCATTATTAAGAATGGGAGACTATTCTTTAAGTCACTCAAACTGACTTTGGCTGTTCCTTACCCACAACAACATTTCAGTATTCCCATTCCTTTCCTTTGTACTAGGTTGTCCTCAGTTTGTGGAATGCAATCCAGTATCACTCTCACCTCATTGTCTTTGAATACCTTTATTTCCTTCAAAACTCTGCTCAAAAGACATTTTCACAAAGCCAGATCCCTCTAGCTACTAGGATCCATTTACAAACCCTCCTCTTCTACCCCTTCCCCAATTATCTTGCATTTTGTATTTATTTGTTTAGGTACATTTTTGTATCCTCTGATAGACTGGAAGACTCTTGGGAGCTGGAGCTGTTACATTTTTGGCTTTGCATCTTCAGAATTCAGCACAATGGTTGGCACAATAAATGATAGTTATTTGATTGATTAACTCGATTTATCTGTGGTAAATGAGAGAATGATAAATCAAATTTTAATATGTGATCTGAGAAGGAAGAAATGCTCTTAACTTGGAGGGGGTGAATGGATAGGAATGGTGGGAAGATTCCTGATAAGAGTTGGGATTTGACATGGTTGTGTGACATTTTAATAGGTATGGGTTAAAAAGAGCATTATTATCATAAGAAACAGTCAGCAAAGGCATAGATGCCAAAAGGTTGTACCATATTGTGAAAGGCCTTGAATGCTTGTTTTAAAAAAATTCTACTTTATTCTGTAGGCAATAGGGAGACATCTAAGAGTTTTGAGTCAATGAGTGACATGATCAGGTCTCTACCGAGGAAAGATTAATCTCCATAAGAGAAGATTAAAGATAATTTAATTTTTTCTTGATGACTCAGGGTCATCATTATGAACATCAGTTATTACATTATGCTGTACTACATTGATGCTATAGAGCGTTTGGAGGTATATAGGGCTATTCGCCTTTGTAATAAACGAAGATTGAAGGCTTTTTGAATTGTTTTGTATGTTTTTTCATTTTTTGTGTCCTTTCATTTTTCATTTATATCTGCATAATCATTCATTATAGCATGATTACTATTTCCACATCTCATTTGTTGTTGTTATTTTGGTCTGAATTTGGACATCAGATTACCAAACTTCTTACTAAACTTTTCTGAAAAAATGAGAATAGATAAATAATAACTAACATTTAAATACTAGTTTATGGTTTGGAAAGTGATTTATACATTTCATTTGGTTTATTTCTCACAGACGAGAACACTGAGGCTGACAAGTAAAATGACTCATCAAGGTCATAGACATTTGAGGGATAATTCAAACTCAGTCTTCCTTACTCTTAAGTCTAGCTCTCCATCTGATGTGCCAAAAAGCTGCTCAGAAAGAAGGCCTAATGGGATTTCCTGCTTAAAAGTGAATGAGTTTTATGAGATTTCCTTGGGTGGATCTAAAATATTTTTACTTACATATCAGCAACTTTCTAGAAAAGTGGGATTTTATTGTGTTATAAACTATGTAAAACTGTATTGAGTTTGTGAAGTCAAGTCAAAGAAGGTTTCTCAGGGTAGGTAAAGATCTATCTTTAAAGTTATGTTCAGCTGTTCAGATGAGATTATCTAAAATCTTGGAATTTTGAACTAAAAGGGATTTCAGAAATAATTTAGTATAAGACTTTTTACCCTGGTGTCCACAAACTTTTAAAACAGCGTTTTGATAACCATATTTCAGTATAATTGTTTTTCTTTGTGTTGCTATATGTGTTATTTTATTTATTTAAAGTCATTATTTTGAGAGGTCCATAGGTTTCACCAGCCTCCCAGAGGGTACAATGACACAGAAAAGATTAAGAATTCCTACTCTAATCCACTATCTTCATTTTATAGGAAAGGAAACAGGCTGAAAGAAGGGAAATGATTTTTTCCAAGATCACATTATTAGGCAGTATCAGTGTTTTGAATTTGAGTTGTTGCTCTTTCATATTATAACACATCATTATCTCTAATTCTCTTTCTAGCGCCAACAATTCTATGATTAAGAGTCATCAAAAGTTAGTTTAACAAAATGAGGAGTACCTATTGCCATTTTATCTATCAATTTCCTTGAGAATCTTTGCTATAATGGCTTCATTCTAAGATTAAAATAGAATTTTAAAAAACAAACTTATGATCCCATCCACTAATATGTAATGATCTTGGTTTCCTCCTTGACTTCTAGGAGGGTGCCAGTTACTTACCTTGCCAGAAGCTTAAGGGTGAAGTAACCCTCACCCTTTCTCTTGGTGAGTCTTGGTTCTTTCCTTCAGCTCTTTAGCCACAGTAGAGCAAAT
The DNA here is from genome assembly GCF_048593235.1 of Sminthopsis crassicaudata. Taxonomy (NCBI): domain Eukaryota; kingdom Metazoa; phylum Chordata; class Mammalia; order Dasyuromorphia; family Dasyuridae; genus Sminthopsis; species Sminthopsis crassicaudata. The sequence continues at coordinate 502,136,656 of NC_133619.1, read as the reverse complement.
CCCATCCTTTCTGTGGTCTTTAATATTTCTATTTGAGAAATGAGAGAGGCTCATCTTTGTCAGAGATGCCTGGAGATGAGTGAAATTACTGAAAAGCTTTAAAGAGACCAGAGGGAATTTAGACATCTCTCAAAGACAGAATTAACTACAGTCAAGGATAGGTGCAACTATCGGGTGGATATAACTCAGTAGGGCTTACTTAGCTTGTCTTGGTGGCTTGCTGTTCCCAGGGGTTTCACATGAGTCCACTTCACAGAACAATAGGATTTCAGAGCTAGAAGGAGCTTCACAGGCCATCTAGTCTCATCCATCTTCTCCAGGTTTAAGTCATGCAGTCTCCCTTTGAAGACATTCAGTAATAGGGAACCCACCACTTTTAGAGGCTCCTCCTTCACCTCTGGATAGCTCTAATTCATAGGAAGTGTTTGCTTATGGACTTTCACAACTGTTCATTTCTTCTAGACATAGCTTTTTAGTGTCAGGAAGAACAAAACTAAACACTTTCCCACATGACAGCTCTTCATCTGTCTGAAGACAGCAGCTTTATCTTCCCTTATTCTTCTATTCTAGTCTAAAGATCTTCAATAACCTCAACTAGTTCTAAACTGAAATAGTTTCTTGTCATCTCACCAAAGTAATTTATGAATTTTGAAGAAAGGAACATAGGACTCCAGAAAAGTCTGAACGTAGCCAGAATACATTGGAACTGTCATCTGGACACTGTTTTTTTTCTTAATGCAGTCTAAACTGAAGTTAATTCACGTCTGATCTTCCTGAGAATCTATATCCCATCCCTGAAATGAAGAACTGGGTATATGTGGATTCTTTGGATATTGTAATCAGATGCTATCTGGCAAAGATCAGTCTCTGACATTAGTTGCTGTCTTTGTCCAGGATTTGAGTATTTGTGGCAACAGTAGCTAGGTAGAAACAAGGAATATTTGGGAGAGGAATAGCTTTCAATAATAATGTATCTGGTTTGTCTGGTGCAAAGCTGAAGCTGGAGGAGGTAGGCAGAATTCTACCATGGCATGATTCTAGGGTCCCTGCAGATGTGGTGTGTGTCCCCAGAAGTCACTGCTGTTTTGTGGAAGAATTGGGGCTATTTTAGAAATACTGCTGTGTTCCTAGACCGTTTATTCTCAGATTGGTGTTATACTCTGGGGCAGAATTAGTGGTTAAAAGCCTTGGAAACAAATGCTATTTAGGATCCTGCTGTGATCTAGGGATCCAGGTGGGGACACCAGCAGAGTCCCAGCCTCTCAGATAAGCTGCCCTTCCATGGAGAATCAGCATTAAAGGCTCATTCAGTGCAGCCAAATTTCCTCCTAATTGTCCCACACGGTGCACATCTGCCTAGCCTTAGTTAAACAAGCTGTATCCCTGGTAAGTTATTTATGAAACAATATACAAGATCAGTTTTGGAGGCCTACCAGGAAGCAATGAATGGGAAACATTCCAATACTTTTGAAACTGGACTGCTTATTGGAGCTGGTAACTGGGCTGACTGATAGTGGGGATGGTGCTTCAATTTCATATATAAAGGGAGGAGAACCCTATAGGTCTGTGGCCTTTAGGTGGAAAATAGAAGGAACCATTTACTTAGCCCATATGGTTTGAACTTCTTCACATTTTTCTTCTATCCACAACCCTGTGAGATAACTAGTAAAAATATTAATTCCATTTTATAAAAGAGAAAAACCAGACTCAGAGGGATTAAGTGACCTGAGGTTATACAAGTAGTTACTAGAAGACTAAACTGCTTTTCCAGGTCATGATCCTCCAGAGGCATTCACTGTGACATCAGTAAATCAGCAAACATTTATCATTCATCTATTATATGCCAGACATTGTACTAAGCACTGGGGACACAGAAAGGGAAAAAACACTCTTTACTCTCAAGCTGCTCACAATCTAATGAGGAGACAACAAATAACTTGATATAACAGGTTATATAATAGGAAGTAATTAAAAGAGAGAAGCCACTAAAATTAAGAGGGGTAGGGAAGGCTTCCTGTAGAAAATGAGATTTTTTTTTTTTTTTAGTTAGGACTTGAAGTCAGCAGGTAGAAATGAGGAAGGAGGATATTCTAGAGATAGGGAGCAACCAAAGAAAATGCTCAGAGTTGAGAGAGTGTTTAAGTGATATCAGGAGGCCAGTATCACTGGACAGAAGAGTAAATGATGGATTATTTCTCACGAATAAGGTTTAAGAAGCCTGGAAAGGTAGGGGTGTGTGTGTGTGTGTGTGTGTGTGTGTGTGTGTGTGTGTGTGTATTGGGGAAGAGGGGCAGACTTTGAATGCTATACTAAACAAGATTTTGTATTTGATTCTGAAGATAATAGGGAACCACTAAAGTTTATTGGGGTAGGGAGAGGAAGAAAATAAAATAGTTGGACCTGTACTTTAGGAAATATTCACTTTGGTGACTGGATGAAAGATGGGTTGAAGTGGGGAGATACTTGTGGCAGGTGGACCTCCAGTAAGTGCTGAGAGTGTGACCAGGATCAAAGGAAAATAGGGGGGAGGATATTCAAGAGATGTCGTAAAGGTGAAATCAACAGGCCTAGGTGGGGTGGGGATGAGAGGAAGAGTCAAGAATAAAACCTAGGTTGCAAGTTCTCTTCATTGTAATAGGAAGCTTGGAAGCAAGGAAGGTAGCAATTGGATATGTGAGATTGGAAGTCTGTAGAGAGGTTAGGATAATATAGATAGATTTGAGAATGATTAGCATAGAGATGGTAATTAAATTCCTGGGAGCCAATGTGATCATTAAATATTATAGAGGGAGAAGGGAAGGCCTATACCCATGCTGGATGAAGATCTAACAAAAGTAATTGAGGAGGACCAGCTCAAAAAATAGGAGAACCAGGAAAAAGTTGTATTTAGAAAAACCTGAATAGAAAGAGTATTAAGAAGAGTAATAAACAGTGTCAAAGGCTGTAGACAAGTCAAGAAGGATGAGGATTGAAAAAAAAAAAGTCACTAGATTTGGCAGTTAAGAGATTGTTGGTAATATATACATATTCAGAGAAGTCTATATAATATCAGACATATTTATATTGTTTTAGATATGTCTACATATGTATAAATTAATGTATATATGTGTGTATGTATATGGGTGTATATATGTGTATATAGATATTTGTATATGGATGTGAATACATTTATATGTGTGTATGTCCATATACGTATACATACATTGAGAATTTTTCTATTTTTTTTAAACCAACTTTGTCAATTTGAGATGGGTAAAGTTATACTTAAGAATTTTTAAAATTTTTATTTCCATTACTATCTGATTTTTAGATGTACTTATTCTTTGTTTTCCAATCTATGTATTTTGTAAATAACAAGTAATATAATAATATGTAATATGTTAATAATAGCTAATCTTACACTTACTATGTATCATATACATATGCATATATGTGCGTATATATATATATATATATATATACATATATACACACACATTGATATGTGTACATACATATATGTATGAGAGAAAGTACAGGCAAATTTTTGGACAGGTTTTTTTTCAAGAAATTTTGGCACAAAGTCCAGAAGATATTTAGGATGATAGAGGGAATGCACTAATAGGAATAGAAGAATCAAGTTAGGGTGGACAACTGTTGTGATTTGGCTGAGAGTTGGTACTGAGATGCCCCATTTTCATGAAACTTTCCCAGTACTTATTCAATTGAAATGACTTACCCACTTTATATAAGTTCCTTCTTTGGAGGTGGATTATATTTTTCATTTAATTCCTTCAGAATTGTCTTGGATCTTTTTATTGACGAAAATACCTAAGCCATTCATAGTTGAACATAACAGTGTTGCTATTACTAAATAGAATGTTTTTTTGGTTCTGCTCACTTCACTTTGCATCAGTTCATTCATGTAAGTCTTCCTGGTTTTTCTGAAAATATTCTGCTCACAGAATTTCTTATTCCTTATTTTACAATTTCTCATAATACAATAGTATTCTATCACAATTATATATGATATATATTTGTTAAACTGTTCCCTGGTTGATGAACATCTTCTCAATGTCCAATTCTTTATTACCAGAAAAAGAGCTGCTACAAATATTTTTGTACATATACATATTTTCCTATATTTCTTTCCTCTTAATAAAAACCTCTTCAGAGCCTAATTAAAAAAAAATCTGTGCAACTACTATGTGAACTATTATTCACATAATTATATTAATTGACATTTAAAGTTTACATGGGTTATTTCCTTGTATTGTTGTATGAGTAGTATTATTATCCTGGTTTTACAGATCTGGAAATAGTTTTCTAGAGGTAGAATAATTTGTCTACACATCACATAGAATTTGGATTTGAACCCAGGTCTTCTGGAAAATCTAGTACTTTCCATTATGTATATGCTTCTCATCATTATACTAATTATGTAATCTATTATGCATATAATCTTTTTAATTTTTCGAAGGGCTTTTGAATCTATTGTTTTCCTTCAAACTTCATAATATCCTTGTGAGATGATCAGAGTAGCTATTATTATCCTAGCATGACAGATGAAGAAAACAAAGCTATTTTGAACATTAAACTTCCCTTTGCAAGTTTTTCTAGGTCAAAGTGTTACTACAAGACAGTTACCTTTCATTGTTTGGGGAAATGGGCTGAGGTTCCCTTTCTTTCTTTCTTTTCTGTCTTTCTTTGTTTCTTTCTTTCTTTTTCTCTTTCTTGATCTTTCTATCATTTTAAAATTATTTTATTAATTTTTAATAATAGCTTTTTTCAAAATATATGCAAATACAGTTTTCAAATTCATTCTTGCAATACCTTGTGTTCCAAATTTTTTCCCCTCCTTTCCCCCATCCCCTTCCTTAGATCACAAGTAATCCAATATAGGTTAAACATGTGCAGTTCTTCTAAACATATGTCCACATTTGTCATGCTGTACAAGAAAATCAGATCAAAAAGGGGGGAAAAATGAGGGAAAAAAAGCAAGCAAACAACAACAAAAATATGAAGAAACCTATGTTGTGATACACATTCAATCCCCTTTCTGGATGCAGATGACTCTCTCCATTACAAGTCTATTAGAATTGGCCTGAATCATGGGGTTCTCTCTGGGCAGAGACTAAGATTCCCGGAGCTTTGTTTTTTTTAGTCTTCCAGTTATCTCATCTTTTCCATAATTTCCTTTCTTCTTTGATTGTTTACACATTCTTTTCTTATGATAATGAGGCCCTTTTATTCCTGTTTTGTTGGTATTTGGGAGACAGTTGGGTTTCATCCAAAATCTCTTTATTCCAACAATCACTTCTTTGAAGCTGATATTAGTTGGAGAGAATTCTGAACTTCTAGGCATGAGAAGGTCTACCTTAGACACTTACTAGCTATGTGATGTTAAATAATCAATTAACCTCTCTCAGATTCATTTTCCTAATCTGTATAAAAAGAGAATAATGATAGTATCTATCTTATAAAGTTGTTGTAAAGACCAAATCAGACAACATAGGTAGAGCTCTTTTAAACCTTAAAGAGCTATATAAATGTTAGCTCTTATTATCCATATCTGAGGTAGAACTGACTCACAAAGCAGACTGAGCAAGTTTCCACGTGCCAGAAAACTGAATTTCATAAGATTCAATTAGGAGTTAAAAGAGACCTTAGAAGTCTTCTAGTTCAATCTTCCCTCTTTTTTATAGATGAGGAAATCAGTTACTAACCAGGGAATTGAGGTCACACTGCCAGTGAGAAATGTAAGCCAGTATTTGAACTCAGATCTAAAGCTTGCTAGATGCCAGGCGTTATGCTAAACCATACTTCAGTTCAGTTCAGTTCAAGAAATATAAGTGCTTACAATGCACTAGGCACTGTGCTAGGATACAAATGAGAAAAAGAAGACAATCCCTGTCTTCATGAACCTTACAATCTAAAACAATACTTGCGAAGAAACTGAAAATTAGGGCCATTAAAGGGGTAACAGGGATGTTTGTAAGGGGCATGATGTTCTGTGGACTCAAAATCAAGGAAAATGAGGCATTATCTGCAAACTTCTGAGCTCTCCTAAGGGAAGATTTGGGGAAGAAGTTATTTCTTCACCCTTCAGCCCTTTAATCAGAGGTGGGAGGCAACTGAGGATGCTAGAAGGTGTTGAATATCAAAAGCTGAGTCAAATCATCAATATCTCCTTAGTGTTTGCTGCTGTACTAGCAATACAGAGACAACAATGTGATGGAACACAAGTGATCGATTCAGAAGACTTTGGCTTCAGATCCCCTTCTCCAAGGTGACTAATTTCAACTTCCTGCACTTCAGCTTTCTCCTCTGTATAATGAGAAGTATAGATAATGTAATCATTAAAGATCTGAAGCTAGAAAGTTCTATGTCTGTGAACTTGTGCATTCCATAAGGAGATTTCTCCATGACACAAAGAACATCTTGCATAGGGTACAGAACTGAAAGTCCCTTATTATCTACACCAGCTCTCAGGCCATTTTACAGAGAAGGAAACAGATACGAACAACTTGCCCAAAATCAGAAAGTGAGTTAGGGACAGTCAGTTAGAACCTGGGGATCCTGACCAGATCCATTGTTCTCTCTTAGTATGCTAAGAAATCAAGTAGCGCCAAAGATCTAAGATTAATGAACTTAAGTGCCTAGAGTAGGTTAGATGCTTCTTTTTCTGTTTTCCCTCCACTAAGTTGGTTAGTGTACATATTATTCCTGTTTTACAGATGTGGAAGCTAGTCCTTGGAGAGATTAATGATCAGTCTAAGATCACATAACTAAGTAGCATTTAGCAATTGAACTCAGATCAGAGAATTTTATTTTTTTATTTTATTTTTTTATTAATTTTTATAATTATAACATTTTCTTTGACAGTACATATTCATAGGTAATTTTTTTTTTACAACATTATCCGTTGTACTCCCTTCTGTTCCAAATTTTTCCCCTCCTTCCCTCCACCCCCTCCCCTAGAGGGCAGGCATTCCCATATATATTAAATATTTTATAGTATGTTCTAGGTACAATATATATATGTTCAGAACCGAATTTTGTTGTTGTTGTTGTTGCAAAAGAAGAATTGTATTTGGAAGCTAAAAATAATCTGGGAAGAAGAACAAAACAAAACAAAACAAAACAAAACAGTGCTCACAGTTTACACTCATTTCCCAGTGTTCCTTTTCTGGATGTAGCTGATTCTGTCCATCATTAATCAATTGGAATTGGATTAGCTCTTCTCTATGTTGAAGATATCCACTTCCATCAGAATACATCCTCCTACAGTGTCATTGTTGAAGTGTATAATGATCTCCTGGTTCTGCTCGTTTCACTGGCATCAGTTGATGTAAGTCTCTCCAAGCCTCTCTGTATTCATCCTGTTGGTCATTTTTTACAGAACAATAATATTCCATAACCTTCATATACCATAATTTACCCAACCATTCTCCAATTGATGGACATCCATTCATTTTCCAGTTTCTGGCCACTATGAAAAGGGCTGCCACAAACATTTTGGCACATACAGGTCCCTTTCCTTTCTTTAGTATTTCCTTGGGATGTAAGACCAGGAGTAGCACTGCTGGGTCAAAGGGTATGCACATTTTGATAACTTTTTGGGCATAGTTCCAGATTGCTCTTCAGAATGGTTGGATTCTTTCACAACTCCACCAACAATGCATCAGTGTCCCAGTTTTCCCGCATCCCCTCCAACATTGATCATTGTTTGTTCCTGTCATCTTAGCCAATCTGACAGGTGTGTAATGATATCTAAGAGTTGTCTTAATTTGCATTTCTCTAGATCAGAGAATTTTAGAGGAAGAATAGGATTCTGATCACCTGGTATAACCTCATTAGAACTGGAATCCTCTACAATATCTTTTTTTTTTACATTTATATATTTTACAATTACATGTAAAGATAGTTTTCAACATTTACTTTTATAAGATTTTGAGTTCCGCAATTTTTTCTCCCTTCCCATCCTGCTTCCTGATGGCAAGCAATCTGATATAGGTTATATATGTACAATTATATTAAACATATTTCTACATTAATCATCTGAAAGAAGGATCAGAACAAAAGGGAAAAACCACAAACAAAAACCAAATGAAAATAGTATGCTTCGATCTGCATTCAGACTCCACAGCTCTTTTTTTGAATGTCAATAGCATTTTTCATCATGAATCTTTTGGAATTGTCTTAGATCATTGTATTTTTGAGAAGATCCAGTCTTTGGTTGTAGTGATAGCAAACTTCACTATTTTTCAAGGCAGTTCTTCCCAGTTCTAATTGTTAAGATATTTTCTTTATATTGAGTCAAAATTTGTTTAATCCTTGGTATGGAGGGGACCTTGTGTTATACTGGAAAGAAGAATATACTTGAAAAGTCAGAATGCCTAAATTGAAATTCTGATTGCTACCTATTAGTAGTGTAGCTTTGACTAAATCACTTTTCCTTCAGCTTTCTCATCTGTAAAATAAGGGAGGTGGATTAAATAATCTCTTAAATTTTTTACAAATTCTAAATTCTTGACCTGTGCTTCCTTCCTTCAATCTTTCAAATATTGGAGAGAGAGAGAGCTAACAGGGACTTTAGATATCATTTACCCTAAATGCTTCATTTTATAGATGAGGAAATTCAGGCCTAGAGAGATTAGAGAACTTCCTGCATAGATGAAGGTGAAGGTCACTGTCAGTGGAGAATGGTGGAGCCAAGAGTTAAATCCTAATTCTCTGGCTCAAGAATGATTGTTCTTTTCACTGTACTTTTTAGCCTCCTCCTCATTCTCTCTGCCAAATATTCCCATTTCCCTCAACCAGCTCTCATGTGGCATAATCTCTGGTCTGCTCAGCATTTTGGTCTTCCTTCTCCTTTCCTAAAAATGGAGTGCCCAGAAATGAACTTAGAAGTTCACATAATTTCTGACTAGAGCATGGATAAGAATAGTTAAGAAGCACTTTTATCCTTGACATGAAGTAAAACTTCCTAACCATTCCTATATCCCAAAATGAAACCTGGAGTAGTTAGCACCCCATCACTTCAGGACCTCAATGAGAGCGCAGATGACACCTTGTCAGGCATATTTTAGAGACAAAATAGAAGATCAGATGGTTTCTTAGGTTCCATCTAACCCTAGCAATACAGGTTAGAAGATCTGGATATGAAGGGAAGACAGAGGCCTCCAGGTGCTGAAATCATATCATATGGGCAGTTACCTTATTTACCTTTTATAAAGCTGACCCTGACCTAGTCTCATTCATAAAGCCTCTTGAGGCTGGGAACTCTAAAGCTTGACAGTATCCATTAAATCTAAGATCTGAGGGCCCAGGTGGAAGAGTCCGTTTCCTGGACATTTTGCTATTTTCCTGCTAAGGAGACCCCTGTGATCATTCTGTTCCCAATGGAATCACAAAGGGAGAGTGAAGACTGTATTTGCTGCAACTGCTGTATATTCTTAGACCAGAAAGGGCTATAGATATATATGGGAGAGCTAAGCATAGAATGCTGCTTCCTGAGAATGTCTACAGAAGGGAAAGAGGGCAGAGGGTGGCCCTCAATTTAGTTTTCACACTTGTTCTACATGCTCTGTAATCCTCACAGGAAGAGGGAATTCTGCTTACTTCCTCCATGGTGGGGAAGGGGGAGTTGAAGGGAGAGGATAGTAAAGTGATTAAGCTGACCTGGCCTAATTATTTAATAAGTTAACTCAAGGTGTTTCTATTCCTTTTTGGTAGTGATAGAATATTAAAAGGAAAAATATTTTTCTAAATAGGAAAATTGGACTTTTCGGGTGATAATAGCTAGAATTATTCAATGTTCCTCTTTTTTTTTTGAGGCTAGCACCACCTTTACAGTCTTCCTTTTCCTTCAATACCCAACACTCTTTCCTTCTTCTCTTCCTTTTCTTCCTTTCCTCCTTCCTTCCTTCCTTTCCTCCTTCCTTCCTTCCTTCTTTCCTTCCTTCCTTCTTTCCTTCCTTCCTTCCTTTCCTTCCTTCCTTCCTTTCCTTACTTCCTTCCTTTCCTTCCTTCCTTCCTTTCCTTCCTTCCTTCTTTCCTTCCTTCCTTCTTTCCTCTCCCTTCCTCTTTTCTTCCCTTCCTCTTTTCTTCCCTTCCTTCTCTCTTTCCTTCTCCCTTCCTTCTCTTTTTCCTTCTTTCCTTCTTCCCTTGTCTCTATCTCTGTCTCTATTTCTTCCCCCACTCATAAGAGGTATTTTTTTAATTTATTGAAGCTTTTTATTTTCAAAACATATGCAAGAATAGTTTTTACCATTGACCCTTCCAAAACCTTGTGTTCCAAGTTCCCCCCTTCTTCCCACCCCCTCCCCAGATGGCAAGTAATCCAATATATATTAAACATGGTAAACATATATGTAAATCCAGTCTAAGCATACATATTTATACAATTATTTTGCTGTACAAGAAAAATCATATCAAAAAGGGAAAAAAAAGAAAAAAGAAAAGAAAATTAAAGCAGACAAAAACAAAGGAAATGAAAATGCTGTTGTGATGTATACTCAGTTCCCACAGACCTCTCTCTGGGTGTAGATGTCTCTAAAGAGACATTTTTAAGGTCAGATTTTGTTATTGTTGTTTTTATGGCTTTATTAATGAGATGTATATTAACACTAAGTACAACTCTTTTCATTTTACAAATAAGAAAACTAAGGCTCACAATCTTAGAATCAGATAATACAGTAGAGACAAAAGTGCTTTGAAAATTAAATTGGTAGACAAATTCAACTTTAGCAAAAATTTATTAACCACCTACTTGGTACAGACCTCATAGGCAGTGGATATTAAAAACCTTAATAATAATACTAATGACTTATGTTTACATAACATTTTAGATGTTCTTTACAAAGTTCTTTAGATAAGGCAACCTTGGATAGGCAGCTAAGTGGGATAGTGGCTAGAGTGCCGGGCCTAGAATCAGGAAGACCTGCATTCAAATTTGGCTTCACGTCATTTAACCTTTGTTTATCTGTTTCCTAAACAGCAAAATGAGGATCATAATAACACCTACTTCCCAGAGGATCAAATGAGATCATGTTTGTAAAGTATTGCCAGTGCCCGGCATGTAATAAATGCTCCATAAATGCTAGCTGTTATGGGATGAGGATGAGGATAATGATCCTTATAGCATCTTTGTAAGGGAAGCAGAGAAGAGGAAAGATTATGATTTCCATTTTACAGATGAGAAAACTGAGACCCAGGGAGGAGAAGTGACTTGTCTAGCAAGGGTCATGTCTGGCAGAGGTAGGATTCAGAACTTGGTGGTCTGACCCGCACACCTAGGCAGGTAGGATGGCAATTCTCTGAGTCTCATGGGACACAGATGCTCCCGCCCTCATAAAAGTCCTCCTGTGCAGGAAGGTGTGACACATAAACACAACCATCACACTAAGTGCTGGGGGCAGGTTCCAGACTGAAAACACCATTACAATTTGGAGGAATCCAGGAGGCCTTCCTGGATGAAGTCGCTTTTCATCTGGGCTCTGGAGCTTGGACCCGCCTGGACGACACCCTCTGCCTGTTGTCTCTGAGTCTTTGGGGGACTGAGTAGTTGGTTAGCAATGCATGCTGGTAATGAGCCTTCCTCTAAATGTTTCTGGTCTGTTACTTTCCCTGGAGGGTCATGTGAGCTGGAGTGGTATGTGGCCTGCTTTGCAAGTGATTAACATGGTGTAAGCAATCTGCATAGAGAGAAGGGAAAAAAAAACCCTCCTTTGGTATTCCATTATTCTATTAGAGTTTCAGAGCTGGGATTAAGTGGACATGATTTCTTCCTATGGGCCATTAATTTTGTTTTATTGCTGGTCTGATGGTCATTACCCTTTTTTGCCAATGCATTCCCCCATTAGGTTTGTACAATTAACAAAATATGTGCTGTTAGGGCTTTGATAGGAACAGTGGGATGGAAATAAACCGGGGAAATGACAGCCGCACAGAGAGTGGGGGGAGGGAGGGTGGACCAAGGGAGAGATGATGGGGGAGACCTCCTCAGCCCCCATGCCTTTCAGTCGTCGCTGTTCCTGGCAAAACTGCTGTAAAACCTTTCCCGTTCTTGGGTGGAAAACTGAGAAAAGGAGTGCAGGGGGGGAGGCGGGAGCTGGCATTTTCTTGGCTCAGTCTCAGCCCTAAAGTGCCACTCAGCTTTGTGCCTTCCACCTGTAACCCTGAAACAAGCAGGTGTCCGGAGCCTCCAAGCGGAGTTCTAGGGACCATCCCCTCCCTCCCCCACATGGGCAGTCCCCTCAGGTGGTCACAAGGTACTCAGTCTTGAGATCATTAGAAAATTCTTTCCATTTACGGCTTAGAAGTCCATGAAAGGTTTGGGACTAGCTCTCCACCCTTAATCCACACTCAGCCTGTGGCCACATCCACGCTTGTGGCAGGTTTGCCTCTGGGGAATGGGGCAGTACCTTGCCACTTCTGCTGAGTGGAGGTTTGGCTATTTTCCCTCTGTGAGTAGTTCTGAAAGTCTGTGTCCAGCTTAGAGCTCATTTATAGAGCAGCACTGTGGTGTAGTAGAGAGAAAGCTGTGCCTGTGTGATCCTAGGCAAGTCATCTAATAATATTAATAATAATAATAAGTCTCTAGAGTTCCCAATTTCCTCATCTGTAAAATGAGGTTGATTAAATGACTTTGGTTTCCTTCATACTCTGAATTTATGATGATAGTGCTCCTTGTAAGACTTCCGTTTGACCTTTCCTATACATTTATTATATTCTAACTTTATGTATTTGTGTGAAGGCAAACTGTCTCATCTTTGTGTATACTTAGCACCCTAAACGGTGCCTCATACATATTCAATGATCCAAGTTTTCTTCCCTTGTTAAAAAGCTCCTAAGTGGGAACTCCTTCCACACATAAAGCATAGACTACACTTCCTGAGGCCTGGAGGTTAAGTGACTTCTTGGCCTTACTAATGTTGTGAGTTCTGAGGCTAAATTTGAACTCTGATCTTGACTTTAAGTTTCAAACTCTTATGACAGGCTGCTTATACCCTATAAATTAGGCATTTAATAAATATTGATTTTATTGAATTGCTTTCCTTTATGGACCTGAAGATAGATAGTTCATCAGTTTTTTTTTATTAGAATAAATAGTATCCTCTCCTTCCTACTTCCTTAATCAGTTTTTTAAAATGTATTTTTATTTTTAAAATTCTGAGTTTCAAATTCTCTCCCTCTAATCCCTCTCCCATCCCTTGAGAAGGCAAGCAGTATGATATCAATTATACATGTGAAGTCATGTAAAACATAATTCTATATTGGCCATGTTGCAGGGAAAAAAAAAAAAACAGGAAAAATTTTAAAAGTCAAAAAAGTATGCTTTGTGTTCAAGGTTCATCAGTTCTCTCTCTGGAAGTAGCATTTTTCAACATGGGTCCTTTGGATTTGTTTTAGATCATTGTCCTGATCAAAGTAGCTAAGTCTTTCACAATTGATCACTATTACAATATTGCTGTTATTGTGCACAATGCCCTCCTTCTGATCCCTTCACTTTGCATCAGTTCGTTTAATATTTCCCAGGTTTTTCTGATGCCCATCCTGCTTATCCTATTCCCTCACAACCATATACTTAAACTTGTCTAGCCATTCCCCAATTCATGGGCATACTATCATAAAAAGAGCTACTATAAATATTTTTGTACAAGTCCTTTCCCCTTTTATTTGATCTCTTTGGAATGCTGACCTAGTAGTGTTATTGCTAAGTCAAAGAGTATACACAATTCTATTACCCTTTGGGCATCCTTAATGAGTTCTAATGTGATAATATGACAGGCTTTCTCTGGGTTATCTTTAATTTGACTTGATCTCTGTTAAAACATTACAGTCCTAAGTTGATCCTGGGGTAAGTTGGCTCTATTTGAGATTTAATATAGTAGGATCATTTTGTTCAGGAAGTACTAGCGCCTCTCCTGTGAGGGCTTGCCAAGCCCTTTTCAAGGGTCCTCTGATCTTTGGTGTTGACCTGATACTCAACTCTCACCTGTAGTCATTGACAGTCTATCTGACTTTGATCTTGTCTCTGGACAGACTTTTGAAGGGAGAGTAAAACTGATAACTTTGTAGGACTCTGCCTTACTTAAATCACTTCAGGCACAAGTCATCACCTGTGATGTCATTGGTCCTCTTTGAAAATGAAGGATGAACAAATGAACAACAAAAACAGCATCAACAACTCTATTAACAAAATTGTTTCTGACTCAAGCCCATCCTTCATTAGCTGTCAAATTGAACTTCATAACCTGACCTTTTCCTACATTTTCAAGTCTTCTTGCACTTGAGTCTCCCCAATATGTTATGCAATCCAGTGACTATAGTTTCTGTTCTTCAAATATGATACTCCGTATTCCTACTCCAGCCTTTTTATTTTTATTTGCTATTTCTCATACTTGAAAATCTCCGTATCTCCATCTCCTGGTCTCCATCAAGTCACACATAAAAAACGTATGTTCTACAGGAAACCTTTTCTGATACCCTTCTCTTTGTTGATTTATCTCAATTGATCTTTTATATATCTTGTTAGTAATATAGTTGGGTTTTTTTTCTTTTAATAGTGAACTCCTTGGGGTCAGGGATTATTATTATTATTCACCTTCCTTTGCATCCATGGCATTTAGTGCATTGCCTGGCACTTAATAAATGGTTTTAACTAACTGGGATAAGAAGACTTGGGCCTGTATCCTGCACTAAAACTTACTATGTGATCTTGAGTATCACTTCACATCTCAGTTTCTTCATCTTTAACAGAAAGGAATGAAAATTAGATGATATCCCTTCCAGTCCAAAGTTCAATGAGTATATCAATAGACAGGAAAACTTCCATTGTTTACTCATGATGTTTCTCTCAATTAAAGCAAGCTTCCCCTTCTCTCTGCTTATCCACACCCTTTAAAGATTGTTAGAAGAACCAAGTCCCTATGAAGCTTTATCTGACTCCTTCCCCTTAACCCTATAGAACTTATTATTCCTACCTTTCATCTGGCCCTTCTTAAGACATGATCTTGAAACAACTCTTTTATTGTTTTTTAGTATTTTTAATCATCACCTTTTCATGTGCATATTCCTTATGGATCTCCTAATTAAGCTACTTGAGGTCAAAGATCACATGTAATAATTCTTTGAAGACTTCGTGAAGAACACTGCAATGTTGTCCATATAATTAAGTACTCAATAAATGTCTATAAAGTAAAAGAATGAATGAATACCCCTGAATTATTGATTAATATTAAACTATGGACCACTGTGACCTTCAGGTCTCTTTCTGAGATACATTTATTTTACTAACCATCAGAGCAATTACAGTTATGTCATTCATAATTTATCTGTCCATTTTAGAACCTTCATTATGATCTCAAAACTTCATCTTTTGGAAATGGGTTAGGATCATTTTAATTTTATCCTTGTAATCTTAATGCCAGCAGTCTTATAAAAATGGTGACACTTGTAATGATGATAATTGTTTGATGCTTTATAAGTTTAAAGAGGTTTCATAAACGTTATTTCCTTCTGAGTCTCACAACAAACCTGCCAGGGAGGTAGTACAAATTGTATTCCCATTTTATAGATTAAAAGTGATGCTAAATCAAAGGCAGACTTGACAAAGGCCATAGCAAAGTAGCTGAGCCAGGCCTGAACCTAAGCATAGGGCTCTTCCCTTTCCAGAGTCTTATGTAGCATTCTCTCTCTTGTATAACCTCTGTCATTGATAAAAAAGAGTGTGTAATTCCATCCTGGGACACTTCCAAATGGGATATCACTTGTAGCTGCATGATAGCTAGCTAGTTATTTGCTGCCTGCTTTCACTGCCGTGTCCCAAGGGCCTGCCTACAACCTCAAAAGCATCACCTTTTACCCCTATCTCCTATATTGTTCCTTGTTACAATAAGTTACTGTGACTGCCACGGGCTTGTAGGTCAGCTTTATTGAGTTTATAGGCAAGAAAGAAACTGTAAAACAAAGTATTTACAAATTAAGCAATTACAATTACTATGTATAGATATAGTATGTAATTTTGAATCGAAAATGTTTCATACTGTACTCATTCCAGGTACCTGTAAAGTTCATTGAATTTGAGAAGACCACTTTTTCTGTTTTTCTGTAAACCAAAAAGAATAAGTGATTCATATTTATATACAACATGTTTTTCTCAACCCTATAAGGTATTTGGGTGCAAGAACTGTCATTATGCCCATTTGCCACATGAAGAGATGGAAGGTTAGACTTACCCATATTCATGAAGCTGCTAAGTATTATAGTTTAAAAATTTGGTAAAGACACAAGGTTTTGTTGACTCCAAGTCCAGTGCTTTTTTTTTTTTTTAATTATTTCCCCTTAATTTTCAGATACAAACTTAACTAAATCCTTTTGTTTTCTGCAATGTTGTTCTCTTCTAAGTTCAAATCCTCATATAAGCTAAAATGATTTTTTTTTTTTTGGTCCTCCTCTCTTGACCCAGAAGTTTGGTCACTCTTGGGACTCAATTGTTCTCTCAATGCAAATCTGTATATTCCCTCCTGGAGGAGTCAGAGTCACCACTCTTTCCCACCAAAGGGCTAATTGCTCGGACTTTAAACTGTGTGAACATAGAAGTTCACATGTGGTAGGAATACATGGGTGGTGGGTAGAACTACACTTTATGACTACTTATCTCTTAGTGATTATGAGTCTTCCTGCTATCTAGTAGTCATTAGATCATAGAGAACTGAAAGGGACATTAGAGATCATCTAGACCAAGACTCTTATTCTAAATGTGAGTTCATTGAAGCCCAGAAAGAGTTATGATTAAATGAGACAATATTTGTAAAAAAGTACTTAGTGCCTGGTATATAATAGTTGCTCTATAAATACTTATTTCTTTCTCTTCCTCTTCCTTTAAGTGACTCATCCTAGGTTATATTAAGATATACTGGTTATAATACATACATACATACACATACATTTACATGCATGTGTGTGTGAGATACTAAGATACTTACCTGTAGTAAGTTTTAGAGATGAGATATGAGTCCAAGTCCTCAGACTTCCAAGTTCCATTAGTTTTATGGCAGACCGAGATACCTTCCTAAATATTGTCCTTATACTTAGTGTAAAGACAAAGCAGAACTCTGTGTCTGAGTAGAAGCTATCATATTTCTCAGCTTCACCATTTTCCCATTGTTCAGAGCCACATGTTTGGGGTGTTCCAGAAATTTGTCTCAGTGCCTTGTCTCTGGGCAGAGGTGTAGAATTTTCTTAGGATGGAGAGAGTCATGCAGTACAGAAGCATCTCCCCCAGCCAACACTGGTCACTGTGGCTGCCTGAAGTCCTACAAGTAGCACCAGTGCTAACCTAGCTTAGAGTGAGACACTACAATAACACTTGATGCTGGGTGGGAAAATAACTTGGAGCCAAGTGTCTGATGCCAGGTAATTATATCTTTATTAAATTACCCAGTAATTGTGTAATTTAGAGCCCAGCAGTCAGGGGCTGGAGTGCTGGATCCCCATCACAGTTCAGGACACACAAAAGCTATCCCTTGGCAATAGTTTCTCTCAGGCAATGAGGAAGGGAATCCTGGTAGGGGGTGAAGAGGGATACTGTGAGAAGGAGAGCAAGGGGAGAAAACCCCAGGCAGCAAGAGCGAAAGACACAGAGACCTGTGTCTGGAGGGGTCCGTGTTCTGTCAGGTGTTTCCTCCCTGGACATTCTGTCTTACTCAGATTTTCCAGACAGTTTTTATTCTCTTTCTGGAGTTCTGGTTTGGTGGAGAGTGTTCTATTCCAGGTACCTTTCTGAGGCTACAGGATTGGCAGCTCCAGCATTTTTGCTTCTTTTATTCAGAAGCGTTGGTTTGAGACCTGGTGAGGGTGATAAGGTGAGCAAAGATTGGTTATTTGTTTAAAAAACAAAAGAGCAATGGTAAAAGTACTAGTTTCTGACTCTGGCTTGAACTGCCTTTCTAAAGCCTCTAGTCCATCTTCTCCATTTTACTGCTAACAAAACTGAGTCCCAGATCCAGAGCTCAAGCTAGGACTAGAACTCAGTTTTTTGATTGACCCGCATTCTCTTAGCTATACTCCTGGCTGTATCCTCAACAATGCTATAGTTTTCTCAACTTTGATAATTTGCCTCACTGTGCTGCCTGGTGTTGTCTTAGAATATCTATGCCTAGGAACATTATTAGAAAATGCCCACTTTGTTGAATTACTATTCATCCAGCAAAGGCCAATTGAAATTCCACTCCTTTCAAGATGTTTTTCCTGATTCTCCCAGGTGGTAATTCTTGCCCAAAGTTGTACTTTGCTCCCACCAGATTTATATTCATTCAAATGGAAGTAATGTAAGGTGGTGATGTCTGTCTGGCCTTCTGAATTAGTCCTGGATCCCATGAATCTGGGTTCAAATATGAGGTCTGCCACTTATTAGATGTGTGACTGTAAACTTTCTGAGCTTTACTTTCTGGTTTTACATCTGTAAGATGTGGTTAATGTTATCTATATGTACTTCATAGAGTTGTTCTTTGCTATAAAATACTATGAAAATGTGAGTTATTTTTATCTTGATTATGTATTATTTTGTATTTATATCTATTGGTATATATGTCATCCCCATCCCTTCAAATTATAAATTACTGAAAAACAAGGAGGAAAGACTATTTCTTATCTAAATTTTCTATATCTCCTAGAAATTAGCATTGTGATTTCTATAGTTTTAAGTTTTGAATAAATGCTTGCTGAGATGAATTGCTGCCTGAAATCTGTTTTTACCCAGAAGCCATAATTAATCAGTGGAAGTTGGGGGGGAAGGGGGAAAGTTGAGACAAGTTGATGGTGAAAAAGGCAGAGTTATCTTTCATTTTGTCACTTCTTTGCCAAAAAACTTTCAATGGCTTCAATTTCCAGGTTCTCCTTATTCTCACTCACTCTTTTTATTCAGTGTCAATTACTGCTATGACTCAAAATATACTTGATTCTAAGCTTCTCACTGTCCATGCCTTTGTGCCTTTGCTTATTCTGTGCTTTCCGTTTGGAATGTCTTCACTTTTTTCCTTTATCCATCTAGGTAAAAACTATCTAAGTTTTTTCGTCTTTTAAGGCATATTTCAAATCTCACCCTCTTCATGAAGTCTGCCTTAACTGGTTCAACTCCTATTTCTCTTCTGTCTCAGAATTCCCAAAATTTAAGGGAATTTTGTACCAAAAAAAAATTTAGGATTTGATTATATATTGCCATAAGCCACTTGTTGTGCCTCCATATAATCCCAATTAAACTGTAAGCATTTAGAAGTGATCATTTTAGACTTTTTATCTTTATCTCCTGCAATGCTGAGCACAACTGAAGTTTTAATAAATACTTATTCCTCCCATCTATTTGACCCCAGAAAAGGTCCATGCCATTAACTTGTTTGCCTTCTGATCATTTGATACTGTTTAATAGAAATAAACTCTTTCCTTTCCAGGATCTTTGAAGAGAGGGATAACAAATTTTGCACAGAAAGGAGGAAACTGAGATAAAAAAATAAATAAAAGACAAGAGCTGAAGATGATTTGATAGTAATCCTGATTCCTAGTTTCTAACTGATTATCAGTGAATCGTGTCAGTTTCCAATAAATAGATTTTTCCCCCCACTTAGTACTGTCGATGATCTGTGCCAGGGCTTCTTAAACTTTTTTTTTATTTGTGACTCCATTTCCATCCAAGAAATTTTGATGTGACCCCATGTATATAGGTATATAAAATAGGTATACAAATCAAACATTTACTGATAATAAATCATAATTTCCACAACCCTCACATTTGACCCCATATGGAGTCACGACCCACAGTTTAAGACTCCATTCCATACCATATCTGCCCCTTTGGGCCCATTCTCACTCTGACTCCTGGCATGATAGCACATAGTCTATAAAGATATTCTCTTTCTTTTGACAGGTGATGCGTGTGGCTGGGTCCTGAAGCTTTCTGTCTTCTATGTTACTTGCTGAAAAAGAGGCCCTGAACTGTAAGTAACTTTGACTGGCATCTTCTCCCCAGTTTCAGTGAGGTTACAGGTTAAGGTCAGCTAGGGAACCCCCTCTTCTTGCATGAGCCCTGGTGAAAAAGAAACATTCAATATGGAGCTGATCAGAATGTAGAAGGCAATGGAAATCTAATTAGATTATGTCTGAATGTGACAAAAGAGCCCAGTAATATGACATCCTATTTAATTAGGCCTTATTGATTGTGCATTAAGGTGGACTTCATGGGTTACCCATGTAATGAGTACAAGAGAGGGAAGCTCCCTGGACCTCAAGACCAGAGCCGGGACACAGCAGCTGAGATGGAATGATGCGAGTGGAGGGGGCCACAAATCTGTAGTTTGAAGACGCTCTCTATTCTCCCTGTTTGTGAGAGGCTGAGCTGGTGACCCTGGGAGCCACGTCTCCCAAGGCTTTGTGGATCTGGACCTTGTCCCTGCCCTTCTCTTCTCCCACCCCAAACCAACCTGGAATGCCCTCCTTGCTTGATTTCAACTTACTGAAACCCTATCCATTCTTCTGGCCTCAGCTCAAATACCACCTCCTTCCTGAATTACTCCTGCTAGAAGTGATCTCTTCCTTTTCTGTACTCTCAATATTTATTATCTATAACACTCATGTTGTAGATTATATAAACACACTATATATAGATATGGATTTCTTATATAGATGTACTTATGATTGTTTTTTGTTTTAGTTATTTTTGATGAGTTCTTATCCTATCGACTGTATTACAAACTTTAGGAGGGCAGCTTCCCGCATCTCATCCATCTCTGTATTCCCCTAGGGTGCTTGGGACACAGCAAGTGCTCAATAAATGTTTGTGGAATGAATGAATGAATGAATGGGCTCGCTTGGCGCCTCCTCTGCCCACCTTCTGGGGGGACTGGCGCGGAGCTGATGTGAGCTCCTTGGCTTTGATAGTACATTGGCTTCCAACCAGTCCGTGGAATTATAAATGATTAACCGTTATCAGCGCATATCTTCACCTCTGTGTAAAAATAGATTGACTGTAATGAGTATTTGAATAAATCATAAGAATGGCTGACCTGCTATCTCTCTAACATCCTGCAGATGACTGCTCAGTGAGCAAGCAGGGCGCCCGGCCTCCCCACCTAATGGCATACTGTTTTCTGCATTTGCCCAAGGGTTCCTGCTGCCCAGACACCTCCAGCAAACTACTGGTGTAGGGGAGTGGTCAGACTAGTGGATTGGGGGTGGGAAGAGGAAGGTAATCACCCCCCTCCTATGTCCTGTTCCAGGAAAGCCTGCCCAGGAGACCGAGAATGGAAAGGGAGAGTGGGGGCGGAAAGAAAATGACCTTTGCAAGAATCGATGTCTCCTCGCACCGGAGGTTAGAGGGACCTCATAAGTCAAGTCAAGTATGAGAGGAACAAGCTGAGCGTGAACCTTAATGGCCGTGCTTAAGAAAGGAGAGTGCAGACGGAGGATTAGAAGTTCCTCTCTGTCTGGGTTCTGATTGCTAGTTGCAGGCATCCCCCTGGGTCCCCACGCCAGGGAAGCCCCAGACTTCTGATGGCCACCTTAGGGACAGCTCCTGAGGGAAGGGATGGGGGGCAGGCTGCCAGAACCTTTTGGCTGTGCTTGGGAAGGGGGTCTGATTTGTTTTCTTGTGACCTCTGTTCTCGATCAGGTTTAAGATTTTCCTTTCCCTCAGGGAGGACTTTGTCAAAATTTGCTACCCCAAGGCAGCAAAGACCTGAGGTTTGCTTTGACTTCCTTCAGTCTTCTGGCTTATTAACATTACTGACTGGCTTCCTGGCTAGTAGAAGGAGAAAGGAAAGGGAGGGCATAGAGGTAGCAGAGAAAAGAAGTTCAAGCTAGAAAAAGGAGTGAATATGGAATTCTGTGCTTAGAAGAAGTGGGATTTTTGAGGAAATCCATAAACTCAACAATTCCACTCCCTTCCATTCATGCTGATTGCTTACCATAAACTCAGCACTATGCTAGGGACTGAGTACTAGGAAACTTGGTTATTGTCTCTAGAAAGAATTTAGAAATCCTTTGTATTGATCTCAGGATTCAGAAAAGCAAGCCCGAGTTTCTGGACATCTTCCCTGGGTTAGAATAGAGTATAGGGAAGTGCGCCTGAGATGAACTAAAACTTTATAGAACATAGCTAGGACATCTTGGAGTATTTAAAGGGACAGGGCCTAAATTATCAAAGTGCCCTGAAATTCCTGGGAGGTGTGCTAAGAGATTTGTGATAGAGGGGTAAAGGTCTCAGCAATATAAAGTCTGTTGGAAGAGACTTTTGAGGATCTATTAGGCCAACCTGGTCACTTATATAGGATTTCCTGATACAGCATCCCTAAAATAACTGGGCGCTGGAGGGGATCCTAGCATTTAGTATTGAACCTCTCCCAAGCAAATTATCTTGTTAGAATTTTTTCTGAAGAGTGAATATGTAGGTCTGTGACCTATAGCTTGGAATTCCAAATTGTAAAGGCAGCATGAATTTCTGGAACCTCATTAGAAACAAGAAGTGTCAAAACTATGTTCTCCAGGAGCAAAACCCCTCAGTTCCATTCTGAGGTCCCATCAAACTATCAGTGCTCCCTATGGCAACCAGTTTTTAGGTTCAGCCAAGGATTGTGAACAAGGAAGCAAAAAGCAGTGTGTTGGGGAACATAGGGTCTAGTCTCAGCTCTGAGGTTACTTTGCTGTGAGATCTTTTGCCAGGTCTGCCTGTATTATTCAGAAATAGGTTGGACCAAATGTCTTCTGATTCCCCTCCTATCTCTGAGATTGAGTCTATGGGATTTCATGTTTTTGTACAAGTCACCTCCTTTTCTGCACCTGAGGAATGAGGAAGTTGGACTAGATGATCTCTAATGTGTCTTCCAACATTGACATTGTGTGATTTAATCACATAGAAAGATGATGGTGACTTATTTGAATGCATTTGGAAGGACAGACAATAACACAGAGGCCATTTCAAAGCTTGAGCCTGACCCCTTCCTACCACCCAGTAAAGAAATAATCTTGTTGGGAAATAAAGACATTCACTCAAGTGCTCTTCACATACAAAGCAAAAATTCTGTGTACCATG
Organism: Sminthopsis crassicaudata; assembly: GCF_048593235.1. Classification (NCBI taxonomy): domain Eukaryota; kingdom Metazoa; phylum Chordata; class Mammalia; order Dasyuromorphia; family Dasyuridae; genus Sminthopsis; species Sminthopsis crassicaudata. Next base: position 502,113,588 of record NC_133619.1, on the reverse strand, counting down.
TGTCAAAATTCATTCATAAACTGATGATATTTTAATAATCCATATTAGCATCTTGTTCTTAAACAAATGAATATTGAATAAGCAATACAGTACCAAAGAAGTAGCTCAGATGCCAAGCCATGGAGTCGTGGACAATTTTCTGAGGCAATGCCCCTCTTTCAGATCTTGTGTCTGTCTCTGACCCTAAATCTGATATTAATTCAGATTTATAAAAATGGCTTATAGTTACATCACACTTACATGGGCATTATCTATCTCATTCAATCCTCATAAGAATCCCATCCAGGTAGGTTGAGCTAGTATTATTATCCTCATTTTACAGATAAGGAAAACTAGGCTGAGACAAGAGTAAGTAACTTATCAAAGTTATATTTAATAGAAAATCAAAATTTGAATACAGGGCTTCTGATTCTAAGTTGAAAGCTCTTTCTCTGGGGAAATAGATTCAGAATCACAGTGGATTAGAAAATAAACAGGGAATTTCTCTGTCTTCTGGATTTCAGTCAGCAAGTTGTCCTTTTAAATCCTATCATTTTTCCAAGGAGGAACCTTGAAAAATGTTAGGAATATTTAAAGAAAGAGCCTATGATACTTCACATATCCGGCCAATACCTTGAATCTCCCTAATAAAATAACATTTTTTTTTCTATTGGCTTTAGGGGCAGCTAGGTGCCTCAGTGGCTAGAGTGCCCTGCCCGGAGTTGGGAAGGTCTGAGTTCAATTGTGACTCAGATACTTACTAGCTGTGTGACTCTAGGCAAGTCACTTAACCCAGTTTGCCTCACTTTCCTAATCTGTAAAATGAGCTGGAGTTTAGATTAGCAGTCTACCTGAAATCAGCCCCACAATGAGCTCAAAAGAGTTTTGGCAGCAAACTTAAAGGAAATTGGATAAGTCAAGGTGTAATTGAGAGATTGCTACATTTGGAGTCAGAGGGCCCAAGTTCAAATCCCATATTTGTTACTTAACAATTGTATGATAAATTGTATACATATTCAAATTTCCTGTGCCTCAGTGTTCTTCTCTATAAAATGGGAGGGTTGGACTAGATGAACTCCAAGGTCTTTCCCAACTTTAAATCTATGATTCTACCTTTCCCCTATTCATCTGCTGGGTGGGTTTTTAGAGTGAGCTCTGAAATGTATGTTATACACTTAGAGGGAGGAAAGGAGAAAGAGGGATAGAGAAAGTGAGATAGGAATAGAAATACAGCCTTAACTAGTCCTCTTCTCCCCATAGCATCAGATGAGCTCTTCTCACCCTTTTTCCTATCCATCTCCAGCCCACTCCCTTTCCCCCTTCCCCCTTCCCCCTTGTTCCTTGGTCTAGACTGAGAGGTCCTTGCGTATGTGGGCTAGACTCTTGGTTGGTCCATCTTAATTGGAATGATTTAATGGAGTCTATGGCGGATTCAGATTTATATGGCATTCTAAGCTGCAAATCTGCTTCCTAAATGCAGAATTTTTGTGGAGTGGTAAAAAATAATGGCCGTTCTGTGAATCCTGCCTCCAGAGCTAGGAGATTGCAATTTACATTATGCAAATAGACATTATGCAATCAAGGCACTTTAGCAGGAATCTGGCTGAGGAGTAGCTGCTGATGAGATAAGCTGAGGTCTGCAGCCCCCCAACTCAAAGGGTTCTGGGAGCTTGGAGGGATCATTTATTAAATGGGGTGGGGGAAGGGGAAGGGAAAGGGGTCTATTCAACTGGCCCAAGGAGACAGAATAGAGCCTGTCCAGAGATGAATGGATCTTGGGAACTGTGGCTGCCACTCTCTCAATTAATGGCTTTGTTTAATCATACCCCCTGTCCAGAGGAGTATTGTCTTACGGATAATTTCGTTTGCCTAACGAGATTTTTGCTAATTAAATCTCCTTTCGGTTGGTGTGACTCTGCCTGCAGGAGAGAGGGGTCTGTTTGTGGAGCCTTCCCTCTCCCCAGCTGCTTCCCTAAACCTTTCTGGGGAAGAGAGGGAAAGGGAAGGGAGGGGAGATCTGCTTTGGCTCCAACTTGGCAGGGCTGAGAGGTGCTGGAAGGTTTTGTAGTCAGGGTTCCCATCATCTCACTGTGGTTTGGAGAAAAAACACCAGAGTTGAAGCTGGAGGATTTGTTGTTGAACCCTGCTTTACCTACCTACCTCTGACCTCAGCTTCCTGTTTCCTCATCTGTACAAATGACTTAGATTAAATCACCTCTAAGACACCTAGTTCCAAATCCCATTATCTTCAATCTTCCTATTGCTTATCTCCACAGCTCCCCCCACCCCCTTGGAAACCTAGGGTGATGGGCCTAAAGGTTCTAAATCAAATTACACATTCCCCCCCAAAACTCCACCTACGTCCCACATAACTCCTGCCTGAACCCTTCCTCCCAAGTCCTTTCCAGTGCTACCATAGTGACCTTTAGTGATAAACCCATCAACTAAAAATAAAGAAAAGCTAGCCTTCTCTGCCTCAAGCCAACATGGCTCCTCTTGTAGGTGAAGAAGGCAGTGATTTTATTTTAACCTAGGATCCTGGAAGCCTCAGGAACTCTGAGGCTTTCTGTAGTTGTAGATAACCAGTGAGTTCCCTTTCATCTTTCCCTATGTGCAATCTAATTCTCCATTTTATAAATGAGGAGGCTGAAGGTCCAGGGAAGCAAGTAATACTTCCCTGAGGATGAAAGTACAATTACCTGTGAAGGTTAGAGAGCATTTACCTAGTGATCTAAAATTCACATTCTGGGGATTTATCCAGTTAGGCTAGAAGAAAGTCCTTATGCTTTCCAATTCGGCCCCAATGCTACCATCCCACTTGCCTTGTAATGAAATGTCAGGAAGAAGTCACATCTGCCTTGATGTGTGTCTACATGGGTTGTGAGTAAGCTCTCGAGGTTCCCATAATAGTGGCTTTAGAATCTGAATTCTTGAAGGCTAAAATTGGGGAAGTTGAGAAATAGAAGAGTCTACATTCCATGGATTGAGAAAGAGGTAAAAAACAAGATCTGGGAAAAACTGAATTTATATCTCTGCATCCCTAGTCTCAACTTCTATAATTTCAGGATCTGAATGGAATTCATGCCATGAGTATGTTTTGGGGATGTTAGAGGATGAAAGGAAAGAGAGGGATAAGGAAGTTGTTTTAAAGGGGCAGATCATTTTCACTCTTTTCTTCCTGATTGCCTTTTTCTGATTGTCTCCTCTGGATTTAGACTTAGCTATGTAAGATCTCCTTTAGATTTATTCTCATAATTAAAGCTATCACGGGTAGGCTGAGCCCTACTGTTATTTTCATCTTCTAGAATTAACACTGTGGACAGCTAGCTATCTTGTTTATACTAATTTAAAAGCCCTTACTACTGGGTTTCTCCTTAAAAATCCACCAATAGACCTGGGTAGTTCTTTAGCAAGAGCATTTAATTTAAATGGCATACTAAGAACACTAGTTACAAAGCATTTCCCAACAAACATAGGACATTCTTTTCAACAAATACATTCAGAATCCATTAGGGGAAGAGTGGACACATGAACAAAGCACACATGATCAGACAAGTCCAGAACTTTAGGAACTAGATATCCTTTCTTTTTCCAGAGCATCTTTATGAAGTTCACTGTGTGATCTGGAACTAGTAATGGGGGAATCATTCTGTTCTAACTCTATTGCTAGGTTAGGCTGATTCCTTTCAGGGAATCATTTAGTCATAGGACTTGTTGCTCTTAGAATAATGTCTTTGACTGAATGGGTCATTCTGCTACTACTCTGGACCAAATAGATGATTAGCCACAGGATTATGACAGGCTGCATTGGGCTTGGGCAGGCTATTTGGTAGGGAGTCTTTGCTGAGTGGGGGTTGATCTACTGGACTTCCTAGGCTCACTCCTTTTATGAGTAGCTATAGCTTTACCACTTTCAGCCATTGGCCCAGCTAGAGTTCCCTTAAGTTAGAGTGTTACTATGTTGTCTGAGGGAAAGGGATGGGGCAATGTGAAAATTCATTGGTCTTCAGCACCTGAAACTCAACCAGTTAGGAAAGCTTTCCATATAAGCACTTCTTAGTTGTAGAAATGCTTAGAGCAGGAAAGTCAAATGGACCCATATTCATTTCAAGTCAGTTGGGCATATGTTTTATGAGAGCAGAAACAAGTTTGGGCAATTTCTGCCATTAATTGGGGCAGGGATCAAAGTTATATGGACAGGAATAGGAATCTGGTCATTATTGACCCCTACAGTGAACAAGCCATCTCCAGAGATTTAAATAAATGTCTTGTCTAGAATAGCTCCAGCTGGCTAATAATCAGCTGTTATCCCACCCTTCTGACTCCCCCCTTCCTCAGAAGGAGCTTGGCTTGCCCACCTGCTTGCCTGCTGCTCCCTGGGCCCCTCCTGGTTCTTCCAACGTCTGCTCTAGGCCTCTCCTCCCATCTTGGCCCCTCCCTGGCGCATCTTCTAGGAGCCTGCAGGCAGCTCCAGCAAATGCCATGGGGTTGGGAAGCTTTTCATTATCGGATGCACTGAACCTATTTGTGAATGTTTTGCAAAGTGTTTAATCCAAGGTGTTCCCTCAATTAAATTAGTGCAAACATCTGTGTCCCACATCCACCTCTATTTGCATTCTGTGCCATTTGTTACAGCGGGAAATTGGAAGGCACCTTAGGAATACTTAGGACCAAATTAGGACTAGGTTGGGGATGGGAGGGGGAAGCAAGGGAAGGGGGTGTTTTGTAGTTCCACTAGGCAGATCTACCTCCTGGGCAGCCTGGAACTGACAAGAAAATGAAGAAAAACAAGCTAAGCATTATTATGGCACTTTCCCCCTACCCTTCTCCTTCCTCCCCCACAATGTTGGGGAACAGAGTGATCTGAGCTTTAGGATGACCACTCCCCAAGAGGAAAGACTCTCCTAGGAATGATTCTGATCCATGTGATGGAGGAAAAGGAGGAGGAGGACAAAGAGAAGGCCAGATAAACATCCCATTCTTTCCTATGGAAGAGTTTCTGATGTAGAAGTTCCTCATTGTTCTCTCCTTATTACTTCTGCCTCTCAACCCCCCATACACATAAAAAGATCATAGGATGTCTCTGAGAATATCTATAAGAGATGGTGGATAGTGTCTACTCTGAATCTTCTCTAAAACAGAGACTGATGGGATGTGGTGTTCTTTCTCTCCCATCCCTCCCAGTTGGGGTCTCAGATAGACAACAGAAAAAAAAAAAAAAAAAAACAAAACCATTGATTTGGATGTGGCTTCATGTCAGTGTATTGGCTCAGGCCCTGCTTTCAGCTTCAACTTCTTAGGTCAAAGTTTCCTTTTCTGTAATGGGAAGTCATCTTGTTCTCACTGAGATAGAAGATAACCAAAAATGAGTATTTGCCAACTAACAAAACATTATAATTGCATGACTCTTCCTACTAGCACTTTGACAATCAGTATTTAATTTGGTCTTCCAAATAACCTTGCCAAGCAGAGAGCAGATAGGATTATCCTTTTATAGATGAGAAACCTGTACCTAGGATTGTATAGTTAGTAAATACAAGAGCTGGGATTTGTGCTTTCTGAAGTCTGGTGAGAGCCATGCTGCTTCCAGAGTGGTGGAGAGCTCCTAAGGGTACTCGTTCTGTTTTGGACAACTTGTTTGGCACTCCTGTTGCTTTTCTTAGCCTCCTGCTCAGCACACTCTGGGCTTATTGCCAAGGGTCACCGTCCCTCACCAAGTCCTCCACTCTGGTCTCCCTGTTTCAGGTTTCTGGCTACTTTCCCAAACAGTTTATAAGACCTAGGATTCCCGGGGCTCCTCAGCTCAAACTGGTTTACCAGTGGGAGAGGCAACATGGTACAATGGAAAGAACTCTAGAAGGGGAGTCAGGACCCCTGGCTTTCATTCCATTTGCATCACTAACTTTTTGACTGTATTACTTTAGGAAAGTCACTTCACTGAACATTTTAGGGCTACTATAGGAGTCATTTATTCATCCCACAGATACTTATATGTAAGAGAAGTAAAAAGCCGCCACTGAAACATCTTCTGATGCTACATTATAATATAGAGATAAGGCCATGCCAGCAGAGTAAAGCACAGACAGGTACTTCCAAAGGGGCAAAGGCTTTGAGTTCAGGCTGGGCAATAAACTTAATGCCCTCTGAGAATAATCTCTAGGTATAGAGCTGTCTATTCTCAAGTGGCCCTTATGTGATGAAATTTTATTTAATTTATTTTTATAATAATAGCTTTTTATTTTTTTAAATATATGCAAAGTTAGTTTTCAACATTCACCCTTGCAAAACCTTGTGTTCCAAATCTTTCTCCCTCCCTCCTTCCCTCTCTCCTCCCCTAGTCAGCAAGAAATGCTATAGGTTAAACATGTGCAATTCTTTTTAAATTTTTTTTTTTTATTTCTAAAGCTTATTTGTTTTCAAAACATATGCATGGATAATTTGATAATATTGACTCTTGTATAGCCTCCTGTTTCGGATTTTCTCCTCCTTCCCTCCACCCCCTCCCCTAGATGGCCAGCAATCTAGTACATATTAAACGTAAATATTTGCAATTCTTCTAAACATATTTCCACATTTATCGTGCTGCCCAAGAAAAATCAGATCAAAAAGGGGAAAAAATAAGAAAGGAAAAAAACAAGCAAGCAAACCACTACAAAAAAGGTGAAAATACTATATTGTGATCCACATTCAGTCTCCATAGTTCTCTCTCTGGAGGCAGATAGCTCTTTTCATCACAAATCCACTGGAGTTGGCCTGAATCACCTCATTGTTGAAAAGAGCCAAGTCCAGTGTGATGAGATCTTAGCCACAGCTCCCTTGAAAACCATCTACTATCCCAGGTCTGACATTACTAGCTGTGTGTTCTACAAGTTCTACATAACTATCTATGCATATGTTTTAAAAATAAAAAGCTAAAAAAAAAAGAAGAAAAAAATAAACTGGTGGTCCTTTTAATACAGAAGAATTACAATTTGAGTTGATAGGAGTATCCACCCTGAAGAAATTACAAATCTATCAAGTATTTAGTAATTAATTATAAGCAAGACAACATAATAGGAGTTGGAGATTCAAAGATTAAAAAATGACATGGTTATTGGCTCATGGAGCTTACGTTCTATTAGATGTTAGGAAATATTTGCCTAATGAGTAGCAATCCAGCACAGTCCTTTCCCTTACTTTGTGTCTCTTTTCTTAACTCAGGACCCTGGCCTTCTGCTTTTCCAATCTAGTCTACCTCTTAACAGTAGTGGAAATTTTTCCTTTAGGATCCCAAATTCTTTTCTAACATTATTTTAAAATTTCAAAAGACATATATATATATATATATATATATATATATATATATATATATATATATATATATATATATATATATATGAAGAAAGGAAGGACAGTAGGTATTTTGCTGAATTTTTGTTCTTTGCAACCCAGATCACCTTCTGAGACCATAATATCTCCTCCCCTAAGGTCTAACTCAGAAGCATCTTGGACTTATTTCAAATTAAAATCACCCAAATGAAGCAAACATTTACTAGTGACCTCTTATTTCTGAGGAATCAGGACTGGGCATGACTAGCCATTTGGAATTCCATAGCCAAACAACCTAAGATCTAGAGCCGTAATCAATGAAGGGGCTTTAAGATGTTAAGTCATCTATTCCATCTTCCTATCTAAGTTAGATAATGCCTAGCTCAGTTGTAGAAAATACTCTTCTATTCTATGACTTTATTGTGGAAAGATTACTTGACCAGTTGCAGTCATAGGTAAATCTCTTTCCCTCCCTTAATTCTTCTTTTTGAGCCTCATTTTCCTCAATTTCTTGAGTGCTGATGAAACATACTTTTCACATTTCCTTTATTTTTTAGTCTATTTCTGTCACAAATATCTCAAATTCAAGATGTCCAAAGCATATTTTTTTGCCTTTCTCTAGATTCAACCTCTTCCCAATTCCCTGAGGCAGAAATCTGCCTATTGTAGTGGTTCCCAACATTTTAAATTATACTCTTTTTGAACATAAAACCTTTTTATGAGTTTAGGAGTTTCAAACCAGAAGTCTCAGCCTAGTTGAGAGAGACAAACACATATGGCCAGCCTTGCTGAAATCACAAGCATTTTGTCAAAAGCATCAGTACCCTTCTGGTCACTCAAATTTGCAAACTTATTGTTATTCTTGACTTCTGACTTTCATATTGAAACAATTTCTTAATCTGGATTTCCCCTCCAGAGTATTTCTTGAATTTGTCCCCTTCTCTTCATCCATACAGCCACCAAACTACTTCAGGTCCTCATTATCTCTCACTTCGCAATTGGTCTCCATATATTAGATCCCTGCATTAAGTGCCATACTTCAACCTTTTTGATTTCCCACCCTGCTGCCAAAATGATTTTCCTAAAGTGTAGAACTAGCCATAGAGTGCTTTTCTCCTTTTTAGTGACTCTCTATTAGTTTTATTAACACATAGAAATTCTTCACTTATGTCTCTATATTCAAAGTACTTAGCATAGTGGTTAGGACATAGTAGGTTCTTTTTCCCCCTTTTTCTTTGAATAGTATTTATTTCAGCAGTATTTTATTTTTCAAAATGCATGCAAAGAGAGTTTTCAACATTTCACCTTTACAAAAACTTATGTTCCAAATTTTTCTCCCTTTCATATAATGGGTTCTTAATAAATGATTATTGATTAATAGATCATGTGGATCTGACCCTTAGATATGAAGAATAGCCCAAATTGTCTTTCTTGGGATGTGTTTCCCCAAAGAAGAGCTAGGGGGCTGTTGGGAAATAGCTCAGATACTGTGACTAGGAGAGAAGGAGAGATATAAGTTCTCTTTTCATTGTCACTTCTGACTTTTCAATGTGAGTGCTTGTCTTAGGATAAGAAGGGACTTTAGAAATTATTTAGACTAATCTAGCTTATTTTATAGATGAAGGTCACACAGATAGGTTAAATAATAAGTGACAGAACTAGGATTCAAGCCCAAATCCTCTTGCATCAAATCCAATTTCCACAATGCAATGCTGCCACTGGGATATAGTCAGCCAGAGAACAATAATTAGCACTCTCCACTTGGTGTATCAGAGTGAAGTTACTCCTTCAAGACAGGCTGGAAAATCCCAGGATGCTGGTTCCCTGACATCATAGGATGTCCTGGCATGGGATGTCCAGCCCACTGCAGTCCCTGATATTCCTTCAATATCATTAGGTAAATTTCCCATTGCTGTCTAGGAATATGGTCCCTCTCCATTATCTATTGGAAAATTGTGGTGGAAGGAGTACATGGGTTGATTTCAGCAAGACTGGCCATGTGTTTGTCTTTCTCATCTAGGCTGAGGCTTCTGATTTGAAGATCCTAAACTTATAAAAATGTTTAAAAAGGGTCTTTATATTTTAAAAAGTTGAAAACCACTACTATAGGCAGTTTTCTGGCTCAAAGAAGCACCTCATTTTCTGGGACACTCTCTCCAATACCTAACTCCTCTATCCCTTTCTTCAGAAATGCAACCAGTCAGCAAGCATTTATTAAACATCTGAAAGGGCAATGTGCTAAATTTTAGGGATTCAAAGAAAGTAAAAAAAAACACCCCAACTCTTAAGGTGCATGTAATCTAACAGACTACTTGGGCTGGAGTTACATCCTTGGGACAACTATGAGCTAATTCACTAAGCAAATCACTTAATCTTTCTGGGCTACAGATTACTAATATTTAAAATGGGAATAATAATGCTGGCAAGACCTACTTCATGGAGTTGTACAGTATATACTTTTGGAGGTCACTTGGTTCTACAATGGATAAAGTCAGAAAGAACTGAGTTCAAATCTGCCCTCAGACTGACTCTAGGCAAGTCATTTAATTTCTACCTGGTTCTGTTTCCTCATCTGTAAAATGGGGACAATAATAACACTTATTCCCCAGGGTTGTTGTGAAATTAAAATGAGATAATATTTATTTGTATTTTGCTGACCTCAAAATGCTATATAAATGCAGGCTATTATTATTAAACATAAAAATATGTTATAGAAATATAAGCTATTATTATTATTTTGGAGTTACCCTAACACCAGGTGCAGTAAATGTTTGTTGAATTAATATTGTCTAAAAAGGGGACCCAGCAATTAGTGGGGTCTTTATATGTAAGGGGTTGGATTAAAGAACAGGAAAGGAGAGTAGAGAAAAAGAGGAGAAGGGAGAGGGAAGCAGAAGGGGAGAAGAAAGGAGGAGATCCTCTCAACAAGTAAGTTATGAAGCTGGAAGGGCCATTATTATCCTTTCATAGAATCATCAAATGATGGAGCTGGTAAGTGTCTTAGAATTTATCTTTTTAGGCTTCATATTTTGTAATGGGGAAACTGAGAACCAAAGAGGAAAGATGTCTTGCCTTTGGGCATATGCTGAGACAAGACTAGATTTTTGGCCTCCTGACTACTAGCTCAGTGCTCTGCGCTACTGAATGCCTCCTTCGCACGCTCAGATGTTGCTAAAGGAGAAACAGCACGCTGAGTCCTTGCCTGGCCTGCCTTTGTCAAAAATTCAGCTTTCTTTGGTCAAGACCTTCCAGAGCTCCTTGAAGTGCCTGAAGGACTCAGGACTGGGGAGAAGGGAGGCTTCTTTGGACTTCCTTGTGGCCTCCAGAGGAGGCTGACCAGCTCCCCTACAACTGCCCCAGGCTCCCCATCCTTTTTATCTTTTTACTTTTTCTTTTCCTGTACAAGTTGAGCACTTGCCACCCTGCTGTCTGTTTTTCCTTGCTAAGGTTCAGTTCTAATTATGTTGATTTTCTTCATCCCACCCCCTCCTGGAAGCTTATTAGGTTGAATATTTTTATTTATTATCATTTCGCCCAACTCCTGCCAGCATTTCCAATTACTCTCCCCGCTTCCTTGTAATTGTCTTTCTGTAATGGCTCTGAAACAATTGCGCTAAATGAGGTGTCTCCTGGAAGATGAGAGTTTCACTTCATTAAAGGCTAATGTATTCTCAGCTCTAGCTCTGTGGGGCTAGCTTGGAAGGGAGACATTTAAACAGCTTCTTTTATTTTATAGGGAGCAACTTTTCAGTGACAGAAGATGTCTGTGGTGGTGCATGTGTGTGTGTGGTGCCTGATTTTAATTTAAGGCAAGTTTATGAAATAGCATAAACCTCCTTGTTGTTAAATCTCAGAATTGCTTTTTCTGGTTTTTCAATGGGTTTGATTTCTAGGGACAGTGGGCTCATGGTTGCAGGGTGCTATAATATTATAGCAATGATTGGTGAGAAGCTTCTCATTATTGGGGACTGTCTTCTCTGCCATTCATTCCTCAAAAGATTTAGTTTCAAATTCTGTCTCTAACACTTACTAACTGTATCAAGTCAATAAGCCAACTTGACCTTGGGAAAAGTCACCCTGTCTGTATTTTGATTTCCTTATCAGTAATGTGATGGGATTTGGAATGGATGATTGCCAAGATTCTTCCAAGTCTAGATCTCATAATCTTTCCCAATCTGACTCTACACTTAACTCTTTTAGGAAATCAACTTGAATTATACCAACCTAAGGAAGGCTTCTATGATTTCACTGCCATTCCACCAAGCAATCAAGAGATTATTGTTGGATCTTAGAAAATGATGAGATTAATCTGAGTCAACAATGTGATGTGGAAGCCAAAGGGGGGGAAAAAAAAAAAAAAGATAATGTTATCTTAGGCTGCAGCAAGGGAAACATGGTGTCCAGAAATGGGGAGAAAGGTGATCTTTCTGGTATACTCTGCCCTCAGCCATCTTCAGTTGTCCTGATCTGTATCATACCTCTGGACTCAGTTGGCTCCAGAGGAAAAAATGAGGTTGGTGACTTTGCACAGCCCTAATTCACTTACATCCAATTCACTTGCATGTCATGGCATCACACAATGTAGGGTTAACTGAGAGTGCTCTGCTGAAACCTTCCACAGATATCTTGGGATTTATGGGCTAGATTTTTTTTTAAGGACCATGCCTTAAACCCAAATAACTCTGACTCTCATTGATTGGCCCAAGCCAAATCCCACTTGATCATTGTTTGGGCCTTGATTGGCCCAGAGTGAATGTAAATAGAAATTCTTTCTTTTTTTGGCCAGAAACTCTGAGAGTCTTCCTCTCCCAGATAGATTTTTTTTTTTTTTATTAGATAAAAGAGGCCATTTTCTGCCTCATTTCTTACCTAGCTTTAATCACTGATTGGGTGTTGTCTCAGTCAAACTGAGTTTAAGGTCTCCCAGCACATCTAGGGTCATTTCCAGTTATCCTGATCTATATCTTTTCATTGGACCCAGACATCTCTGGAGGAGAAAGTGAGACTGGTAACTGCACTTTCTAAGCTGCACTCCTGTCCAGCCTTAAATCCAATTCACTTGCATGTTACGGCATCACTCCCTGAAAGTCATGGTCCTCTTTGAGAAGAAAGGACAAACAATGACAACAAGAGTAACATCTCTGCTCTCATCAGTGGTATTATTCATTTTAAGCACCGAATTGTTGGAAGCTCATATCTTTTGGGTGCCCTTTTGAAGACAGGGAAAATGTTTTACATTTGTATATTTGTATTTTCAAAATATTAGGCATATATGAAATAATATTAGATTTGTTGAAAAACATTGACAGAGTGGTTCTCCTCCACAGAATCGGGTAGCCATGACAATAAAGGGATTAGATGAACTTTAGCTAAAGAAACTTTAGGTGTGTAGCCTGAAGAAAAGAAGATATAATGGGGAAGTAATAGAAGGCTTTAATTATTTATTATTATTATTGTTCATCCTTCATCCTGGAAAAGGACCAATAGCATCACGGTGTTGGGATCAAGTACAGTGTGTGGCAGATCAGTCCAATAGGAGCTTCGAAGGCTCTAGATTTGTGCATCTCATGTTTTCTTTGTGTGACACTGATTTAGGTGAAGGAAAAGACTTAGTGGGGACTTGATAGAAGTCTTCAATTATTTGTTATAGGGAGGAGGGATTCGATTTGTTCTGTCTGGTCCTGGAGGACAGCTCTAAGAGCAAGTGTGGAAATTGCAGAGGCAGATTAGACTCAATAAAAGGAAAGATTTCCTAAGAGAGGTGACACAGTGTTGTGGATAGGCACTGGAGCCGGGGGAATAAATGGTTTCCAATCCCTCTTCAGAAACTTTCTTTCTAAGTGATTTTAAGCAAATCATTTTTATTTAACTGTGCCTCAGTTTCCATACTTATAAAATGAGGAGAGTTGGTCTCAGGCTTTAAGGTACTTTTCAGCTGTTTTTATAAGCTTTGGCAAGTTGCTTCTTTGAACCTCAGTTTCCTAATGTATTAAATGATGGTTTTGCATTAGATGATCTTTATAGTCCTTTTCAGTTCTAAGTCATATTTTTTGAGTTGCCCAAGTGGAATGGGTAGCCTTGGAAAGCAGTGCGTTTCGCCTTACTTGGAGGTCACTTTGTGGGGGGGAATATTGAGGGTTTTCTTATTGAGGAACAGATTGTACTAGATGATCTTTACGTTCTCCTCTAACTTTGAGATTCTGTGAGTCTGTGTCATAGTCATAAGAAGCATTTTTTCTATGCTGACTACTGAGCAAGATTTCACCCTTGTAGTCTTTCCTTATTCTCCTCATTACTACTAATAATAATTAACTAGCGTATACATAGTGCCTCACTCTGTGCCAGACACCTTACAAATATTACCTCATTTGATCCTTATAATAATACTATTATTATCCTCATTTTACAGATGAAGAAACTGAGGCAGAGAGCAATTATATGACTTACCCAGGGTCATACAGCAAAGAAATATCTGAGGCTGGATTTAAACTTAAGATTGTCTGACTCTAGATCTAGCACTCTATTAAACAGACCACATAGTTACAATTGCCCAATCTATCTTGTATTCATTTTGTATATACTATAAACATGTATGTTCCTCTCTCTCTCTCTCTCATATAATATATATATATATATATATATATATATATATATATATATATATATATATATATATACATGTGTATACATATATAAAATTTTTCTTCTTTGAATATAAACTTCTTGAGAGCAAGACTTTTGTCTTTTTAATTCTAGTACTTATCCACACAGTAGGTGTTAAGAAATTCTTGTTGGTTGATTGATACTACAGATACCAGTGACCAAAGAGTCATTGGTCCAGGATTATATCTCTCCCACTGAATGTTCCCTAGGCTAGTTTTCCTGTCAGTGAAATAAGGAAACACATTTATTTGTCCTTTGTTGTCTAGGAAAATGGAGCTTGTCATCCCAGACATCATGGAGTAAGACTGCCAATAGAGAAGAACTACAAAACACCTGGCTTATTTGGAGTCAGAATTTCTCAGCATTTGTGCTCTATTTCTGAAGCTTATTTGCTGTTTGAACTTGAGGGAATCATTGCTGAACTGCAGTTTCCCATTTGTAAATTGGGGATAATAATTCTTGCACTACCAGTCTCATAAGACGATTGTAAAGAAAAGGCTTTTATAAATGTTAATAGTAACAATAACTTATTTTCATAGAATATTATTATTATTATTATTATTATTATTATTATTATTAATTGCCTAATTCTTCTAAGGAGGGATTCCCTTAAGCTACTATGGTCTGGCTATCACTTTGGGGGAAGTCCCCCATATCCACGGAGTGGAGAGATATCCTGGAATGACATTGCTACTTTGTGACAGGGATATTCTTTGTGAAATTCTTGACTCCTGGTCTCACTAGAGTCAAGTCCCTTCATATTATTAAATGATAACTTAGGATCATATAATCAGAGCTGGAAGTGATCTAGAGATCATTTTGTCCAATCCCTTCACTTTGCTAATAAGAACTTTGAGATCAGTGAGATTAAATGAATCCAAACTCTCATTCAGACCCACAACCCTGTCGGTCCTTTCTCCATTACACTACAATGACAAGACCAGTCTTGATTATATTCCAGGATACACCACATCATGGTGGTCATTTGGGGGATGTGAATGCAAATGTGAAAGATAGAAACCTAATAAAAAGGTAAGAGGAAGTGGCTTAATTCTTTATGGGTTTGGTTATGAATGTTTCTTATTTTCGTTAGGGTAAAGTAAAACTTAGTTGATAGTTGATGTTTTATTAGCCTGAATACTTGCATTAGGTTTTCCTTTTGGTTGGACCTAAATATGCCCTAAAACTTGATGTTTCCAAGGGACCCTCTGAGTAGTTATAAGGATGAGTGCTCCACTTCTGACTTTTCCTTCTCAAAAAGGAACAAAAATAAAGGCAAAAAACTCTTCTAGTTTGAATTTCTGCAGCTCCTAGCTTGGCCCAGGAGCAAATCTCCCCTGCTGTGTCCTTCCACAGCCAGCCCTGGGACTATGAGGTTCCCTGTAGGGGTTGTTTGAATGTGTGACTCTAATTCCAGGGAACCAAGTCTATGTGTAGGGGGGGCCCTCTTCCTCTCTGTCACACCTTTTTTTTTTTCTTTCCAGGCTTCTAGAAGGCCTTTTAAAAAGCAAAAACCCAAGGGCACCACTCAAGTGTGTGAACCAGCTGTGTGTGCTTGAGTCAGTATTATCATGGGGAACCCTATTTAGGGACCACAGAGTTCAGAAACTAGGAATATGCTATCACTCACAGTGTCCTTGGGACCTGTAAAGATTGTCTTATTTTTGCCCTTGCCTCCAGACAGGATGGCATCTAACTCTATCTATGTTAGTAATCAGTGAGCTGACTGTAATGCGGTCCTTCAGTTAAGAAAGTTTAGAACAGAAGAAACTGATTCTCTGCTCCTCAACATTTGAAAATTTCACAAGGGCCACAATTTTTCTTCAGGGTAGATGCTCTTTCTTCCTAGATCAAACTTAGCCCCCCATTCCAATCCACCCCCCCCCACACAAAGAACTTGGCCAGTAAGATTCATCAAGAGATGAGATACATTTCTGGTGATGAAATTCTCCAAACTTATCTAGACTAGTCCTCAGAGATCTCCAAGCATTCTTTACTCCAGCCCGAATCTGAAGCCTTGCCAGAGTGTTTTACTGGGACAGGCTCTGAGAACTTGAGGGCATCTCCAAACCTTAACTTTAAATCCTTTTCGTGTGTGTGTGTGTGTGTGTGTGTGTGTGTGTGTGTGTGTGTGTGTGTGTGTGAGAGAGAGAGAGAGACAGAGAGAGAGACAGAGAGAGAGAGAGAGAGAGAGAGAGAGAGAGAGAGAGAGAGAGAGAGAGACAGAGACAGAGAGAGAGAGAGAGAGAGAGAGAGACAGAGAGAGAGAGAGAGAGAGAGAGAGAGAGAGACAGAGAGAGAGAGAGAGAGAGAGAGAGACAGAGAGAGAGAGAGAGAGAGAGACAGAGACAGAGAGAGAGACAGAGACATTGTCACCTCAGAAGGCAATCAGGAAGCACTGTGCAAAATGCCATCAAACTGCAGCTTCTCAAAGAGTAAGGACTTTGAGTCCCCTCTCCTCAGTGTGTCCCATGGCATCTGTACCAAGGCATGACAGCCACAGAGTACAACTGACCAGATGTGCCGTGGGCAGCTCTGGCCTGGTAACACAAAATGAGAATAGAGAATATTCCACTAACCATGTTCAAGGCTCCATCCCCCCTAACTTAGCCCTGAGGATGGTCCCAATCTGGCTCCTTCTTGGAGAATTCCCTCCTCAAATTCTAGAGCCTTGTTGTTAACTGAGGCTCTCCCTGTCTCTGATTTTATTTGGAGGCATGCAGTCAGACTCCTGATTCCTTAGGCTGAGATTCTTCAGAGGTGGGCTTCTTCCCCCTCCCCGCCCTTCACACACCCCACAAACCTTGGAGCAGGCAGGGAGATGCTTTCCTCCCAGGTATCTTGCCGTTTTCCTGTTCTCAGCCGCTAAGTCCTGACTTTGGCTTCTATAGGAAATGTAGATTCCTTAGTAATGACCCTCCTTGTAGAGCCAGAGAGAGGGAGGAACTACTGTGACTATTGGTGCCACAGCTCTCTCAATCAAAGCTTTGTGTGGCTTTGGTAGAATGTTAAGAATCAAGAGATAATTAAGTTGCATTTCTGTGCATTGTTTACTGTTGCTCTAAACCAATCGCTATTCCATAGGGGCTAATCTGTATGTTTTTTTTTTTTTTTAAACTTGCATTGCTTGTTTGTACTACATTCTTCATTATGCTTCAGTTACAATTTTAATTTTGCTATTATTAAATCTTCCCCAAAGCTGCATTATTCTGTGCCTCTGAACTGAAATTCCTGATTTGGGGCCTGTTTGCACTTGGGCACGTTCTGTTTGCATCTGGGCTGGTTCACAATTGATTGTTCTTGTTTACAAAAGAATATACATCCAAGCCCAGTATCAGAATTATTTCCTGTCCCTCCCAACCTGTCTGGATACACCTGGACCATAGCTTTCGCCTAACAGGTAAATGTTACATGGTTTACAGCCAGTACAAAGGTCTGAAGTGGGGGTGGGGGGGCTTGGAGCCATGCTGTCCCCTCAAAGATGGGCAAAGAGTAGAGCTTCAGGGAGGAGGCTGGCTTTGTAACATTCAAAATTTCAGGAGCAAAGGGACTTCATCTCTTCTATCCCACCGGCCTTATCCATCAGACAGCCTTTGAGCCTTCTTTTCTTGGCTTTGCTTCTGAGCTCCACTGGCCCTGGGGGGCTTCTGGGGCCTGGCTGCCAGTGTCATTATGGAACTAGCAGAGTGGGGCAGGGAGTTCTGTGTACATTCTAGCAACCAGAGTCTTCACAGTGGGAATTAGTTAACTGTGTAGCAGAGGGCAACTGTACTCTGGGACCCGTCTCCAGCAGGAAAGAGACACCCTGACTTCAGATGCCAAGAACCAGATGCCCACGTAGTGAGCCAGAGTGCTGAGCAGCTCTGGCAGTGCCCGCAGCCTAGCAAGACACTTTCTTCCATTTCTCTTACTCCAGCTCACTCCCTGCCTCTTCCTCCTGGAGTTTCCCCAGCTTTGTCTCCTTTTGTCACTCTGGTCCCCCCAAGCCACCACGCACATACTAAAACCATAACTTTTTTTTTTCCTTTCCCATTATCTCTAACCCATATACTCCGGGAAGTTTAATTTGTTCTCGGTAGTAATCACCATTAACTAGAAATTGTCTTTCTCTGTGTAAACACGTCATTAGTGAAGCTGGTTTTCTGCAGGGTCCAGATTTCATTTTTATTAAAATGAAACACTTTCAGGCGCCTCACTGTGTCCAAGGAAGGAGAGGATCATTTTAACCCATTGGGTTGGCCACAGATAATTGGGCTGGCATTTGATTGGACGATTAGGGAAATATCCTCTTTGCATGCAGTATAATTTGCATTTTTTTCCCACTTATATGAAGCTAAGTCATGCTTTCGTACACAGGCAGTTTTAATGAGCATTATAAATCCTAATGAATATATTTTCATGTTCATTTTATTGGCTTGTTTTTATTACTGGAGGTTTGAAAAACAGGGCCAGGGAGGGAGCTGCAGATGAAATGGCAGGGGAGACAGGCTTTGTGACAGCTTCTCCCCTGCTTGCTCCCATCAGGCCCCAGTGGGATGGGGGGCTTGGGACTGGGCGGGGTGGAGGAGAGAGAGGGGCAGCTAAATTGTCTCAGGGATTTTGACCCTGATCAAGGGCAGGGAGAGACTCCTGGAGGTGCAGAGGCTGCTTCTCTCCCTTTAAAAATTCAGTGGGAATCCTTGATCTAGCCTGGTCTTGGATTTAGTCCCCTTTCCACAATAGCATATGAATATGGTGTTATTCAGCATTGCTGCCTGGGACGTGTGTTGGTAATGGTGGTGAGGTATTATTATAGTTCATAGAAAGGTATTATGACTTTTGTCTGCATAGCACTAATTTTCAAAGAATGCAAACACAAATCAAACTGCAGTGGCAGAAATTACTTCTTGATGGTTCAAAAAGTGCTTAGGATTTTTTTCTGGGCTTTGGGAATCATCATTATGAGTGTCAGTGGTCATTGTCCCTCAGTGGCAGTTAATAAAGTTCTGGTTTTCTACAAAATTGTGGGGCGTTGGAACAGGTGGTGAGATTAGGTAATCTCTGACATTGCTTTCTACCTCCACTATTCTATGACTTCATGACTATTATATAACACTGGATGGACTAATTTTTTTCTGTATTGATTTCTTTTTGTGAGCTCTTATCTTTTTTAAAATTAAAGCTTTTTATTTTCAAAACATGCATGGATAATACTTCAGCATTAAACCTTGCAAAACTTTGTGTTCCAATGCCCCCCTCCCCTAGATGGCAAGTAGAATATTAAGTTTTAATGACATGGTCCATCTTTCCTGTGAACTTAGGGCCTCCACTTTTTATCCTCATTTTTGACAGAGGTGTATCTGTTTGTTGGTCTTCATGGTTAGATGGGAATTTAGATTCAGAGAACTTTATTTGAATCCTGATTCTGCTTCTACCACTGTGACCTTAAGTTATTTTACTTCTTCAAGCCTCAGTTTTCTCATCTGTAAAATAAGGAGGTTGGACGAGATGAAAAGGGAAGGGCCATCTTTGCACATCTTAAAGTGTTATATAATTGCTAGCTGTTGTTATTTTGTAAATTATTTTGTAGAGCAGAAAGTAGAAATTTCTATCTCATTTTCTGTAGAAGTGCTTCTGAATCCTGGTTGTTTTATATAACCTTTGTGACTTAGGTCAAAATATTTCACTTCTCTGGGAATTATAGAAATTTAGAGTGTTGAAAGGGGATCCAACGCATCCTCAGAAGGCATCCTTAGGGGCAGCTAGGTGCCTCAGTGAATAGAGCACCAAAGAGTTCAAATCCAAACTCAGACATTTAACTAGCTGTGTGATCTTGGGCAAGTCTCCTGATTTCTCTTCCTTCTCCCCTCTCATCCCCCCATTCCTCATGGAATCTTTACTATAACTTAAGTAGCCAATCAGCCACTGCTTGAAGACCCTCACTGAGGGGGAAAGCCACTCTCTCTTAAGGAGAGACATTCTTCTCAAGCAGACCAGTGTTAATTATTGGGAAGCTGGTAGTTTTTTGTTGTTTTAGTTTTGTTTTTACCATGCATACATTTGTAAAATTTCTATTTCTGGTTCTGCTCTCATAGGCTAAAGAGAGTTAAATTTAATTTCCCCTTCTGCAGGAGGACTTTTCCAATATTTAAAGAAAGATATCATATTCCCAACAAGTTTTCATTTCTCCAGGCTAAACATCCACATTTCCTTTAAAAGGTCTTCATCACTATCATGGTTGTCTCTCTCCTCCTCTGAATGTTCTCCAGATTATATTTATATCTTTCTCAACTGTGGCACCTAGAACTGAACACAGTACTTTAGATGTGATTTAGCTAGGGGAAAGTACAGAAGTACTGGTACGTCCTTATTCCTGAAAACAGTGATATTCATTTTTCATTCCCTACCTCCTCCCTCTCTCTCTCTTTTTCTCCCCCTCTCTCTCCCTCTCTCTCCTCTTTTTTTCCAATTTAAAAAAAATGTATTTAAAGTTTTGCATTTCAAATTTTCCTGAAATGGTAAGCAATCAAATATAGATTATGCATGCATTTACATGTAAGACCTTTCCATATTAGTCATTTTGTACAAGAAGATTCTAATTAAAGAAAAAATAAGTGAAAAATAGCATGCTTTACTCTGTATTTAAACATCATCAGTTCTTTCTCTGGAGGTGGATATTACACTTCATCATTTGTCCTTTGGGATTGCCTTGGATCATTGTATTGCTAAGAAAATTAAGTCATTCACAGTTCTTCATTGAACAATATTGCAGTTACTATGCTCGATGTTCTCCTGATTCTGTTTCCTTCACTATGCATCAGTTCATGAAAGTCTTTCCAGGTTTTTCTGAAACCATCCACTTGTCATGTCTTCATAATACATTTTACTACAACCATATACCACAGCTTGTTTAGCCATTCCCTAACTGATGGGTCTCCCTTTGATTTCCAATTCTTAGTCACCACAGAAAGGAGCTGTGCTTTTCTTAATGCATTCAAGATTCACTTTGCCTTTGTTTGTCTGCTACATCACATTACTGAGTCCTTGAGCTTACAGTTCACTAAAACCCTCAGATCAATTCCTGTTCTCTAATCATACCTTTCCTAATTTGTTCCTATATTTATTCTTTTGGTTCTATTTATTTTATTCTGTATCAGTTCATAAAATTTTCTTACGTTTCTCTGACTCCCTTTTTCTTCTTTTAAAAATTATAATTTTTGATTGACCGAACATATGCATGGGTAATTTTTTACAACATTATCACTTGCACTCATTTCTGTTCCAACTTTTCCTTCCCTCCCCTAGATAGCAAGCAGTCTTATACATGTCAAATATGTTATAATATATCCTATATACAATATATGTGTGCAGAACCATACAGTTCTCTTGTTGCACAAGAAGAATTGGATTCAGAAGGTAAAAACAACCTGGGAAGAAAAACAAAAATCCAAACATTTTACACTCATTTCCCCGTGTTCCTTCTCTGGATGTAGCTGATTCTGTCCATCATTGATCAATTGGAACTGAATTAGATCTTCTCTGTGTTGAAGATATCCACTTCCATCAGAATACATCCTCATACAGTATCGTTGTTATAAGTGTATAATGATCTCCTGGTCCTGCTCATTTCACTCAGCATCAGTTCATGTAAGTCTCTCCAAGCCTCTCTGTATTCATCTTGCTGATCTGACTCCCTTTTTCAACATTTCTTTCTTCATAAGATAATACATTACACTTACCCCAATTTGTTTATTTTTTTCCCAGCCATCCCCTGTTTGACAACCACTCTATTTTCCATTTCTTAGGGACCACAAACAGTTGTGCTATGAATACTTTGGTACATATTAGACCTTTGTTTGTCTTTGACCTTCTTGGTGTATATGCCCAGGAGTGGGATTGCAAGACCAAAAGATAAATAAAATTTATTTATTCTTTTTGCATAATTTCCAATTGATATCCAAGATTGTTGGGCAAATATATAGCTTCATTAAGAGTATAATAGTATATACTGGTATGTCTGCTTTCCCAAATGGATTCTTCTTTGTTTCTTTGATGACTTGAAACCATAATTGTTTTAATTCTATTCCTTTACTATTAATGTTTTGAAGATTGTTTATAGTTTGTAAAGCCTTTATACCTCTACTCATCTGAGAATATGGTGTTCCTGTCTCCAAAGTAGAATATTCTTTGTGGTGGGAAAAGTCTCACTTTTGTATGCCAGCTGCCTAGCACTTAATATTTGTTGAGTGATTGATTGATCCTCATTATTTTCCACCTTCCCAGATTTATCCAGTGTTCTAGTCTACATTTTGGAGCCTGACCCTGACATTCATTATTTTATCTATCCTTCCCAGTTTGATAAGCATGCCATCTTTGTCTTTATCTACATTATTATAAAAGCAATGGTTCAAAGACAAGCACAGATCCTCATTTTCCTCACCTAAAAAAATTTGGAAATTAACCTCGATCAAGATGTCTTAACCTGAGATCTATCACTTTTTTAAAAAAATCTTAATAAGCATATTTCAATGTAATTTGTTTCCTTTGCAATACCATGTGTTTTACTTTATGCAATTAAAAGCATTATTCTGAAAAGGGGTCCATTTGACTTCATCAGATTACTAAAGGGATCCATGACACAAAGAAAGGTTAAGAGATGCCTGAAGTCCCTTCTAGTCCTCAAACCTATCATCCTTCTTTTTCTAGACAGTTTAATCTAAGGCTGACCTATCATGTTCCTGTATCCACTTCCTCCCCTGCCCCCCAGTGGTCATTTAAAGGGTATTCTTGAGACCAGGCTCCTTTTCTCACCCTCTTGGGGGGAGGGGCCATAATGACCTCTTCCTTGGATCTAGGAACCAACATTTTGTAGCCTGACCCATCTTTTGGGGGGAGCTGACTCCAGTGCCAGGTTAATCTCTGAAGTGATTTTTTTTTTTTTTTAACAACATCTTCTCGGCTGACTTTCCTTTCCATTCCATTTTAATACAGGGTTGTACATGTTTATGTTAGTCTGTTTAAAGTAATTCCTCTTTTCTGCCTTCCTTACTGTCCAACTACAAAATGACAAAACAGTTTCTTGGGGTAGTTTTCCTCTCTGATTAGGAATTAATTGTATGGATTGTTGTAACATTTGCAATATTCCAAACCACCACCTCTTCCAACAACAGGTTAATAAACCATCCTTTGGTATACAAGGCAAGTTTAGTTTGGACCCTGATGTAGGAAATGAGCCTGTTAATACAACAAATGTTTATATCTGTGTACATGTATATGTGCGCATATATGTATATGTGTGTGTTCATATATATGTGTACATATATACATATATAAAATCTCCAGCAAGGTTGCAGAAAATAAAAATATTTTAGAACACAGTCCTTGGCCTTAAGCAGCTTACAATCTCAATGAAAAATAAGATTTTCCAACATGAAACCGAAAAATAACAGTTCAGTGAATGGAATGATGGGTTTAGGGTTAGGAGGATCTTGATTCAAATATCCCCTGATATGTAACCTTCACCAAATCACTTATATTTTTGAGTACCTGTATCCTCATCTGAAAAACAGGGATCAAAACAACTGTAATACTCATCTTGCTGGGCTTTTGTAATACTCAATTTAGATAATGTACATAAAACCTCTGTCTTCCTTAAAAGTGCTTTGTAATGTCAATTTTATTATGGAACCCTATGAGATTTATTGCCAAAGTGTGGCCAAGGACTATAAATTTGCATTCATGTCTTATCTCTCACTTTGGGATGTAGTTTGGAGAGGAAAATGGCATCGCTACCTGCCTCTTCAAAATAAGATGAGGTGGGGGCCACTCCTAGC
The DNA here is from genome assembly GCF_048593235.1 of Sminthopsis crassicaudata. Classification (NCBI taxonomy): domain Eukaryota; kingdom Metazoa; phylum Chordata; class Mammalia; order Dasyuromorphia; family Dasyuridae; genus Sminthopsis; species Sminthopsis crassicaudata. The sequence goes on along the minus strand of NC_133619.1, from coordinate 502,089,826 downwards.
ATTTTAATTTCTGTTGTTGTTCTGATGTGGAGACTGTGATTCTGTGGCATCTGACTGGTCTCCTAAAATCAGTTCTTGTCCCTCACCAGCAAGCAGCCGATTGTCAGTCTAGCTGTTCTGTTAGGAGTGGGAGTGGCCACAGTTCTGTCCCCATCCTTCAGTACTTAATTTTTCTCTCTTTGATTCATGGGAGTTTGTCCTGTCTCCCCAGTGAGACTGTGAGCATCTTGAGGGGAGGTACCTTGTCTCATCCTTCTGGCTTCTGCACCACTAAGCACTTAGATGTTGGCTGATTGATCGGCTGACGAGGATATCCCAAAGCCATCCAATGTTGATTTCCTCTCACCTAATTTCAAGGCTAAGTGTCCATAAATTACCCACCTGTATTGTGCGGAGGAGGGGAGGGAGGGGGAGCGAGAGGAGCAGCCCTACAACTCTAATATTGTCCTTGTCGGCACTGAGAGCACAATATAAATAACTCACCTGAGATACCCAATTTTTATTAAAAAGGTGGTAAGTGCAAAAGCAATCTGCCGGCCCATTGCAGAGCCAGATCTTCAATTATTGAGTGTAATGATGTTGGCACATTCCCGAGCTGTCTCCCAGTCCTGGTGTCTGTGGAGCGCGGCCTTCATAAGGGAACAACTTCCCAACAGCTTGAAAGGACAGGAGGATGCAAAGCAGCCGCCAATGCCTGCAACCAAACATTTTTGGGTGACTGGAGGGAAAGTGTATTAAAAAGAGTGTTAATTAACTGTAAGCGGTGGGATGGGCATGCTGCGGGGGGGAGGGGGGATGTGTGACAGTGTGCTCACAAGATACTTCAGATTTTGACCCAGTTTTCTGTAGGGAAAGCTGGGGGCTGGGCAGAGCTGGGCATGAAGAATAGGGTGCCAGGAGAAGAGGAAACTGGAAGCGTGAGGTCCATTCCTAACGTCTCCTTCTTTGATTAAAGTTCTACCTGGGCAGGCCGGAGGGATGACCTTGGAGGCTATGAGGATGAATGGAGGGAGGACGGACTGTACAGGAGGGATGAATAAGAGGCTAGAGTTCTGGCCGATGCTGATGGATGACTGGTACAGGCTCAGCTTCCATGCGAAAGTTATCTCACCTTTCCTTGCCTTGGGGTGTTTATTTAGTATCCCCGCTCAGATTAGCCTGGCCAGAGCCCGGCAGTTTCACATTGCTATGGGGAGGAAGGTTGACTGTGTTTGTTTTAGAGGCCACTTGGGAAACTCAAGGCATTATGGGATGGCAGAAGATGCCTCCCTGAAACCAATTTTAATATCCGTCCTCTCCCCTCCCCCATCCGCTACAGATACCACCCTCCCACAATTTTCTCCTCAAACTCCTGCTTATTTGAGAAGGGTTGGGGAAAGAAGCAGCCTGTGCCATTCAATGCCCTTTATTCTTGACATTTCATTTTCTCTTGCCTCCCTTTCTCCACCTTTCTCTGCCTCTGACTTTCTCTCTCATTTTCTCTCTGCTTCCTTCCAACCTTCCTTTCCCTCCTTCCTACCTGTCTTTCTCTTGGGAGTTCTCTAGCTCTTTCTATAAGTCTCCACCTTCAGATTCCTCTTGCCCTTTTATCTCCACCGCTCTAAGAGGATGGATGGTACTGGTTAAACACACTTGTCTGGGGAAAGCTGTATGTCCTTGTAATGGCTGTCGGTTCAGGTGGACGTCGGACTGCTCGAAGCAGCACTGGCTCGGAACGGGCTGACCCGAGTTTTATTTCATCATTCACCTCTCTCAGCCTCAGTTTCTTCATCTATAAAGCGAAGAAATTGGATTAGATGAACTCTGAGAAGCCTTGCAGTCCTAAAATCTGTGATTCATGGTACTTGAGAAATAGAACGCCAGAGGTCTCAGAGGAAATCCTAACTTTGGAGCAAAACTGTCTATCTGTCCAGAGCTTCTCTTCTCTGTGTCAGAGGAGGGAAGGGTGTGTGGGAGTCGGGGCGGGTGGAACCGGGGAAGGAATGGTGGGGGGAGGCCAAAGGGACCGGTTTAGTCAAGCAGCAGGGATTGCTGGCTGCGGCTCCAGCCCCCACTTATGTCGTAACAGCTGCAGTCCAGCTGCTGGCATCCCTGCTGGGGGAGCGTGCTAAACCTCTCCGGGGTCAGAGCTGTGGTATGTCGGTTTCCATAGCAACCAGCCAACGGGCCACTTTCTCAGAACAATTCCCCTACTCAGCCGGGTTCTGGAGTTAGCTCAGCCCAAGGGCATGTGGCTAAGAAGTAAGGCAGGAGGGGAGGAGGCTGCCTGAGGGCGAGGAGGGGGGCTGTGGAGAGTGGCTATCTCTCCTCTTGTCTCCTCTTGTCCTAACCCTGAGGTCTCCGTCTGTTTGAACTTCGGCAAACTCACAGGGAGGCCGAGAGCTGTAGACTCTCTTCCTGTCCTGGCACTCTTTTCCTATCTCCATCCTTCCAGACCTCCCATCCTCTTCCCATCCTGTCACCCTCTCAGGCCTGGCCTGGAAGGAGATTTGGCTCTGTGGACAACAGCTGTCTTGGCAGGACTCAGAGACAAGGAGCTGGGAGGCAAGGCCCCCGGAGGAGTTCGGAATGCCATCCTCTCTTTTTCATCTCTGCATTACCCCCCCTAACCTTCCATGCCACCTGGAGCTCCAGAGACCTCACTCCCCAGCCCATCACTTCCCGTGCTCTGTGTGTGTGTCTGTGTGTGTGTGTGTGTGTGTGTGTGTGTGTGTGTGTGTGTACTGTATATGGAAAAGAAGGGAATGAAATTTGTTCCAGGAGAGGCCCTGGCCTAGACACAATAGCCTCTTCCTAAAGATGCTTAGAAGACGAGGATTTCTTAATAACTTGCTTTCAGGATGCTGAAAAATGACATACCTCACAGAAAGAGGTAGGGTATAGCAAAGACTGGGAACTTTTTTTTTCAGCTCAGACCTTCTTTTTCCAGCATAAAATGCTTAGTCCCTAAATTCTGGAATCAGAAAACTCATATAAGACCCTTTGTTTTATCCATTCTACTGACATTGATCACATACTGGTTCCTGAAACCTGTTCTTCCCGTCTTGCCTCTATTACCACTACATTCACTGTCTCTGTCTCTCTCTCTCTTTCTCTTTCTCATTCTCTCTTTCTCTCCCCCTTCCCCCCCATCTGGCCAGAGGAGGGAAGAACAGCAGCCACGTGGCTGAATAATGTAATACTTTATATGAGTCCCAAAGGTGCTACAATGGATTGAGCAGAAAGACCTAAATTCAAATCTAGCCTCAAACATTTAGCCAGCTGTGTGACTCTGGCCAAGTAACATAACCTCTGTCTTAGTTCCTCAGTTGTAAAGTGCTTAGCAGAATGCTATATATAGTGGAATGTAATAGATATTCAATAAATGTTTTCCTTCCTTCCTTCCTTCCTTCCTTCCTTCCTTCCTTCCTTCCTTCCTTCCTTCCTTCCTTCCTTCCTTCCTTCCTTCCTTCCTTCTTGTAGAGAAGCTCTGGACAGTAAGGTCTTTTGCTTATCCTAGGTATATTAAAAGGGGAGGGAGGAGGAATCTATCAACTTAGTCCCTTCAGAATGTAAATCTTCTATGGATAACTAAGGCTATCTATCAATGAATAATCCTGCTCATTCACAGACTGGGACAATTTACTCTCTAGTCACTGGGCAGAACATTGTGAGGTTCCTAGCAGTCACTGCTTTAACCTCTACTTTGGAAAAAATTTAGAAAGGGTAACATCCCAAAGAGGCCCTTGGAAAATAACCCTCATATTTGTAGGACACCTTTAACTTTTCAGAGGGTTTTCCCCTGTATCACCTCATAAAATCTTTATAACAGTCCTTTTAAAGTGGCCAGATCAATTGTCTCATTTGATAGATGAAAAACCTAAGGCACAGAGATGAAATGTCTTACACTGTGCCACCCAGGTAGTTATTTGGAATGGAGCTAGAAACCAGGTCTTCAGAATCGGAGTCTTTTGCACATTCTTCTGAAGTGCCATGTGGCCTCTCAGGAGGAGTCTTCAGATGCACAATGTACTTCCCTTTGGAGGGAGTTGAGCTCAGATGATTTTCTTCTATACTGGTCCCTTTGCCTTCCCCTTCCCTTCCTCAAGGAAGTTGTTTTTCTTATGGGTCAACAAGAGGGAGAGAACTCTTCTGGGGATCACTCAGTTTTTTGTTTGTTTGTTATTTTATTTTTTGCAGTAAACACCTTCATTGGAGATTCTCCATTTTATGACTCTCTGCTTAAAAAAACAAGCACATTTTGATTATGTTCTTCCCCTTCCTTGTCAATACTGAACCAAACAGACTGTGATCCAAGCTTCTGATTGTTAGTCTTTTTTTTCTTTTCTTTTTTTTTTTTTTTTTTAAAGAGTCCTGACTCCAGGCACACCCAGCCAATTCAGAAAAGGCCCTTTCCTATCCCCTTTGCTTTTGTCCAAAGAACAAAGCTACTTAGTGGCTTCTGGGTCTGCAGGACAGCAAGTGGCTCACCATTTCCTCCCCCACATGCTTCCCAAACGCCACTCTAGGTTCTTGAGGCATGGTCATAGGGAAGTAGAGGAAGTCATTATGCTTCACATCCTTGCACTGGTTTTCTTAGGGGAAATAAGAGAAGGCAAAGAGAAAATAACTGATGTTAGGATCCTATACAAAGGGATTAGCAGTTGTTCCTTTTAGGTTTTGCAAATAACTTGAGTTTTTTAAAAGAAAGGCTATTCAAAGTATTATCACTATTACTTCTATCATCATAATCATCTGCCTCAGGGGCTCATTTCTTAACTCTTCTCTCACACTAATTTGTGTCCTCATTTTGGCATGAGTAAGTCACTTCTTACTTATCTTTGACCCTTGAACATCTCCTTATTTGCTCAACCAGGTGAGGTAGCTAATGGGAAAAATACCACTGATGGGGCAGGCTTATTTGGTGGAGTTGTAATTGTTTTTTAGTTAAAAGATTTCTTTTAGATGACCTTTTAACTCTGTGTGGGGATGTGTATGTTTGCCCGACAGAAAAAAGTCCAGGTGTGCTGGTCCAGAAAGCTGAAGTTGTCATTTTTGAGTATGGCCACTTGTATTGCTTTCTGTTGCTGACTGGGGGGGGGGGGGGGGGAGGGCTCTTGGATTTTTCTGTAGGAAACTTTCATTTATGCCTGAGGGAGGCACCTCCGACGAACTGTGCTCTCTGGACATAAGGGAGATAATATTTCTAACTCTGCTCTTATTTTAAAAGCTAGATTGGCTTCAGCAGATACTTGACAATAACACTCCCACGTTCGCCCCCCCAATAAAACTCTCACCAAAAATATTAAAGAAAACCAACCCACACACATGCACTCAAGCCAAGCACCTCTCCGAGCCAAACTGATAGCTCAAATCCCTACCCTGGATGATTTCCTGTTTAGCATTTCAGAAACACCCTGTTTCTCTCAGTCTCTCTGTTTCTCTGTCTCTCTGTCTCAATCTCTGTTTCTCTCTCTCCCTCCCTCTTCCTCTCCCCTCCGTTTTCTTTTTTCTGTCTCTGTCCGTCTCTCTGTCCCTCCCCTCTCTCTCTCTTTCTGTCTCCCTCTCTGTCTCTCCCTCCCTTCCCCCTCCCCCCTCTGTGTTTGAGAATGAGTGCACCCACATGCATCCATAAACTGCTGGCTTGTACTCCCTTTGTGGCTCAGTGTTGGTGTGGGCAGGAGGGGGCTGTGACGGGGGAGGGAATTGTCTGAGCAGAGGCCTGATTAGAGTGAGGAACTAATCAGCACTGTGTTTATGAAGGTGTTTTGTACAAGAATTTGTGGTAAAGTGATTGAGGGTGGGGTTGGAAGGGGGAGCACAGGCAAGAGCCAGAGGAAAAAGAATATCCTGCTATTCTCAGACAATTAAAAGCACAGGGGGACAAAGAGGTTTGGGAGGGGCCGGGCAATTTTGCTAACTGCCCTTCAGAGGATCGCACCATTCCTTAGCTGACTTGAGTGACTGCTGCCCCAGGACACCGAGGGCTGGCCAAAGCTGAGGAAAGAGCTCGGACCCCAGCCCCACAGCTCTGAACTAGATGTACCACTGGAACACATTCCGAATCTGGCTGGCCATGCAGAGTATTCTAACAGAAATTAGGTAGTGGAGCTAAAAGTGGAGCTTCACTCAGTTCTGCCCTGCAGTCTCTTCCATTTACGTCTGACTTGGTTGGGACTCTGTTGCAGGGGAGTGTGTTAGGGTGTTTTGAGGTGTCAGCTGTGGGAACAGAGCTGGCTTGGCTGGAATAGTTTGTGCGGGCCAACTCAGATGCATCAGGGGGGTGAGTTCATGTGGAAGGAGCATCTGAAGTCATTTGTGTGTTACTGTGCCCATTCTCTCTGTCAGGAATTGTTATTCCTAAAGATAATTGTAAGTTATAGTTCTCCTCTAGTCTCCAATCCCATTCCCATAAAATTGAGGGAGGAAATGGCCGGGTTTACCCATTTTTTACTTAGAACTCAAGCCCCTGAATGGCAGACACCCTGACCTGTGGGTGACTGAGATCTCTAGAGTTTGGGAAGCCATCAGCACTACACTGCCCAGAGCTACAGCATGTCTGCTCAATGAACGCTGCATTTTAAGCTCCTGGAGTAGCTGCTCTGCTTCTGGGGACTCTCCTGCCCTTGCCAGGGACAGGGTGAGAGCAGCCAGGAAGTGGCTTTGGTATTCTCAGTCACCTTGGCACTAGTGTGAGGGCTGCAGCAGGGGAAGCTGGCTCCAGGGAGCTGTCCTCTCCTTGTGCAACTCACAGTGTTCCTGGGACGTGTTACCCTGCGGTGGCAAAGGAGGATGAAAGGAATGGGGATTCTTGTAAATTTTTAATCTGAAAAATAAAGAAAGTGTGAATAAGAATTAATGCAGTTATTAAATATTTAAACTTTCTGTAGTCACTTTCATTTTTAACATATTCCATTCTCAAAAGCTCTGGCAACAAGGCTCATTGAAGATTTGTTCATGAGATGTCCCTGTCCATCCCCCCACCTTGACCCAAAGTGAGACTGCAGGTATTCATCATCCTGATGGAAATGTTCATTATTTCTTCTACAGCAACAATCTGAGCCCTCTCTTTATATTTATGCTTTCTCTATATGACAGTATAAATAATTGATGCTATTATAAACACATCCTATGCAAAATATTTATTAGAAAAAATAACTCTTTAATTTGGCATGTCATTTAATTCTGTTTCATAATCATGGAGCACAGTCTACAATTAATGTTGGGATAAAAAGATACAGAATGACTTAACATTCGCTGAACTAAACCGATTCAGTGACAGCAGCAGTTCTGAGGTGGTATCTGCTAAAAGCATCCTAGTATCTATTAAATATGTGATGGACACTGGGCAAAGCCAAGGTCTGGTACTACAGGGTAAGACTGCAGAAATGCCTAGGCAAAATGAAACACGATGATTTTCCAATCTGGGCACATATGTCTGAACACAGTTCAGGTTGTAGAAGAATTTGTCAGAAAGGATTCAGGCCAGTAGACACATATTCCCAGAGCAGGGATCTTATGTTTGGATGAGATCCCAAAAGACTCTATTAGAAGGGTAGGCAAGTTGGTGGAGTCCCCTGGAAGTCCCTGGCTTTTTTATGAGCAACAGGAATTGGAGATGGAGAACTCTACTATTGTCAAGTATCCCTCTTTCTTTCTTTTGGTTGTCTACACATCTTTCTAGTGGACCAAAAACAAAGTGTTATTGATATTCTTTTATTTGTTTTTATATCATTGTCACTTTTCACTGATTTCCCCATTCCCTGCCCTGAACAAAATCCTCTCTTATTACATTTAACAAAATAAAATAAATGAACACATTGGCCATGTTGGAAAATGCATGCACCATTTCTTATCTTTGATGTACCACCTTTCTACTGAGAGGCTAGAAGAGTGGTTCTCCATCTATTTTCTTAAGTCATGACTGGTTATTGCATTGATAAGGCTTCTGAAGTATTTTAGTGTTATTTTCCTTTACACAACTTGTAGCCATTGCATTCTTACAAAAAATCCCAAATTCCTCTAGGTTCTCCATATTCATAATTTTTTTACATTGCAGTGTTACGTTACATTTGCATATAAGAATTTGCTCAGCCATTACTCAATCTGTAGACATTCATTTGTGATCATTTCTTTGTTACTACAAAAATTGCCGCTATTTTGTTGATGGAATGGTGAACTGGACCAACCATTCTGGAGAGCAATTTGGAACTATGTCCAAAAGGCTATCAAAATGCATACCCAGCAATACTGTTTGAGAAACTCAGTGTTTCTGAGTTAAAAAAAGAAGAAAAAAAGCAGAGACTTATCTGTGCAAGGAATTTATCTTTTTGTTGTGACTAAGAATTAGAAATTGAGAGAATGCCCATCAGTTAGGATGTGCCTGAACAAGTTGTGGTATATGAATCTAATGCATTATTATTGTGCCATAAGAAATAACAAGCAAAATAATTTCAGAAAAATCTGGAAAGACTTACATTAACTGATGTAGCATAAAGAATCAGAAGAACATTGTACACAATTACAGCAACATTATACAGTGAACAATTGGGAATAATTTGGTTATTCTCAGTAATACAATGATCCAAGATAATCCCAAAGGATTCCTGAAAATGCTCTCTGTTTTTAGAAAAAGAACTGATGGAATTTGAATATACCACCAAAGCATACTATTTTTTTTCTGATGCTACTTCAGATTTATTTTATTTTATTTTTTATTATAACTTTTTATTTACAGAACATATGCATGGGTAATTTTTTACATTATCCCTTGCACTCACTTCTGTTCTGACTTTTCCTTCCCCTCCCTCCACCCCCTTCCCTAGATGGCAGGCAGTTTTATACATGTTAAATATTGTTATAGTATATCCTAGATACAATGCATGTGTGCAGAACCAATTCTCTTGTTGCACAGGAAGAGTTGGATTCAGAAGGTAAAAATAACCTGGGAAGAGAAATAAAAATGCAAACAGTTTACACTCATTTCCCAGTGTTTCTTCTCTGGGTGTAGCTGATTCTGTCCATTATTGATTAATTGGAACTGAATTAGATCTTCTCTTTGCTGAAGATATCCACTTTCATTAAAATACATCCTCATACAGTATCATTGTTGAAGTGTATAATGATCTCCTGGTTCTGCTCATTTCACTCAGCATCAGTTCATGCAAGTCTTTCCAAGCCTCTCTGTATTCATCCTCTGGTCATTTCTTACAGAACAGTTTCTTACATAACATTCATACACTATAAATTATTCAGCCATTCTCCAATTGATGGGCATCCACTCAGTTTCCTGCTTCTAGCCACTACAAAAAGGGCTGCCACAAACATTTTGGCACATGCAGGTCCCTTTCCCCTCTTTAGTATCTCTTTGGGATATAAACTCAGTAGTAACATCAAAGCATACTATTTTTTACTGTTTTTCTTTTGGTTTAAGTTTTCTTCCTCAGAATGACTAACGTGGAAATATGTTTTACATGATTGTATGTGTGTATAATCTATATCAGATTACTCACAGAAGGGGAGAGGGGAGGGAGGAAATTTGGAACTCAAAATTTAAAAAAAATTAAAATGATTAAAAACTTGTTTTTCCATAATTAGGGTGAAATAAATATTAAAAATAGAATATAAAAATGATGAGATATTTAAATTTCATGACTTGAACAAATTCCTGCTATAAATCTTTTTTATATATGTGAGACCTTTCTCTCTTTGACCTCCTTAAGGTACATTAGCCTAGTAGGGATTTTTCTAGGTCAAAAGGTACAAACAGTTTAGGGTTTTTTTTTGTTAGTTTGTTTTTCAGAACTGTTGAACCAGTTCACACATCTACCTACATAAGTTCTCACTCTGAACAACTAGTTGCCTACATCCAATAGCCTAACATCTTTGTATTTGTCCATTCCAAATGGACTTAAAGTCTGCTTTGCAGCTAAGAATGAGGCTATCACCAATTCACACTTTCCTAGAAGACAAGGGATTGATTCCAGTATCTTTTTCTACTCACCTACAGCACAAATTGTGCCTCTGCCTGTGTAGGGGGCATGAGCAGCTCTTCTTGAAGGGTAAGTTAATCTTTGCAGATCCCATTTCTTACTTTTCTACCTGACACTGAAGACATTGTACTTAAAGCTGGAGGCTTTAGGGGATTTTAATTTCTGACTTAACATGGCATTCATAGATCTTTTTTCTCCACTGAACATCCACTCTAATTGTCCCCATGCCTAGTATCATTCAGTGTGTGTTCCCAGGCTGAGAGGAGGGCTCGTTCATTTGTGCCTCAGAATTCTTTTAATTGGTTCATGGAGTAAAGAGTGATGAGAGGACAGCTAATACCCTGGAAAAATCTTTATTTTGCAACTAGCAATTTGCCATTCTTTGTCTGAAAAAACAAGTGAGGTTTTATCGGTTAACAATTTGAATGGTGGGGGGAATTTTTTTTTTAAATGGAACTCTTTACCCACCATCCTCTTTCCTCCCAGAAAAGGAAGTTTGTGAAGGGACGGCATACCATGATTTAGCCACTTTATTCCCCTTCAGCCATTCAGTGTAGCCTGTGTATCAGGTGAGGCTTTTCAGAGGCCAGTTTGGTTTGAGAAAGACTCACAAGTATTATTCCCTTGGCACTTCTCAGAGGTTAACCAGTGGAAATAGCTGGCCAACGTTTATAGCTTCCATTGTCTTCCATGTTGTTGACCGAGTTCTCAAAGGCCCAAGTTTGGCTGGTAGGACTCAGTTTATGATTGGCCGTAAACAAGAGAAGAGCTCTTTTGAATGGAAGATTCAGTTACTAGAGCAGTGAGCATGCAAAACTCGTGCCAAAGACAAGAAGAGGGTCTGAGGACTGGAAGAGTGGGATGACATGGCGGCAATGAGATCTACAGGGAGTTTCTTATGCTGCTTTCCCAGTGAAAGCACAGAAGTGATCAATCTAAGGTCTCTTAAACATACCAGAATGTTGATACTAGATTCTACTAAGCCAAGGATTTCCATTAAACACTATAGGCAAGAGGGGCTCCCTTGTGAAAATTTGGAGAGACAGATTTATAAAGAGAATGAAGAGTTATTTCTTGACTATGAAAACAAAGTATCTCTAAATCTCATTATCTCCCTCCTTTTAGATCCTGTTCTTTGTCTGCATTTCAGAGCCAGTCCTTAGTTCCTCCCGGAACTGCCCAGAAATACAGTCGTGCCAGCTTGGTGCTGTTATTCAGGGCTGGTTTACATGAAAATAAGATGTGCACATTTACTCATTTTCTTTTCCCTCGGAGCCCCATGCAGGCCAAGCCAGGCTGTTCAATCAGTTCAGTTAATAAAATCTGCTCTTGTTTTCCTAATATCTGATGCCTGGGGTAGCTAAGCCAAGGGCTGGCAAGGCACCACAATAACAAACCCTAACAACACTAGGGGGTCAGAGTCATTCTGAGTCTTTTATTAAAGCTGACAAATAATGAGTAACGCTTATAGCTTCTTTTTTCCCTCCTAGAACATTTAAAATAAGTTGTGTAGAGGCAAAGGTTGATCATTTTAAGTAGGAGGTGCTGGAAGGTAGTGAGGATGGGAAGGAAGCTGACTCAATGTGATTTGGGGCAGAACACCTGAGTTTTTATCCATTTGAATCAGGATGAATCCCTTATCCTCTAGGAGATTTTTCTTTTCCTTGAATAAAGTCTAGAATGATAGGATGACATGCTCCATAGTCCCGGGAGTCAGAAGACCAGTATTTGGGTCCTAATTCTATCATTTGTAACTCTGTTATGATATGCATCAAGCTAGCCTTTCTGAAGCCAAATTCCTTCATCTATAAAGCACCTACCTGACAGGGCTGATGGGAATATCAAGTGAGGTTGTATACATAAAGTAGTAACTACAAAATACTATTTGATTTCTGTTATTTTGAAGAAGGATAATGGTATAATGTTCTTAGCCTTTGATTCAGTCAGGGAAAGAGGACAAAAGCCCCTGAACATGATCTTCCCTTTAGCTATTTCTTTGGTATAAGGATACAGATATTAAACTTTCAGCTGCTTGTTTGTATACACGGTTCCTTTACCTGGGCTATCATCAGCTTCACCTATTCTATTCAGAGCTCAAAAGAGTCTGGGAAGTATTCCCTGATCCCCCCCAACTGCAAGTAATGTTTCCTTCTTTTATCTGAGTGACCTTAGGGAATGGCTTTTAATTTCTCTGAACCTTAGTTCCTCATCTGTAAAATAACAGGGTTTGGACTAGCTGATTCCTCATGCCGTTCCCAGCTCTAAATCTGTGATCCTTTGATCTTAAATAGAAGGGGCAAGTTCATTACTCTCTTTGCTCACTACATCTGCCTCAGTGATAGAATTATTTTGCATATCCTGGGCACTCAATAAATAGTTTTTAGCTGAATGAATGCGGTTTATTTGCATTATAGTAATGTATATATAGTTCATTCATTCACTTTTTTTCATCCAGAATCTATTTATTAAATGTCTTTTATGCCTAAAAGATTTTTCTGATTTATATGGGAAATGGAGTGGTCCCTGCTCTCGTGGAGTTTATTATGGGTGGTGATAGTGATGCATGCGATATTAGGAATAGCAAAAATTCTCAGCTTTCTTAGTTTAGTTCAAGCCTCAACTTAGTGACCAGCTCCAAATCAAAAACTTTCTCATCTCCCTAATTTTAGTGCATTCTTTCCTTATTATCTTTTATTTCTTTTCTGTGTACATGTTGATCTTCAGTAGAATAATAGACCTCATTTAGCTTTTAACTTTGTCTCCCTATCATTGAGCACAGGGCCTGGCACATTGTAGGCTTTTAATAAGAATTTGTTCAATTGAAGGGAATGGAATTTCTGGCTTTAGGCTTTGGGCTTATCCTTGGAGTGTGTCTGATATTAGCTCTTGTAAGGTAAAGGACAGTAGTGCCATTTTTCTGATGTTGCTGCTCTGTCTCACCTTTCTAATTTCAGACTAAGATCTTGAAGTTGTAGAGTGCTTCTTCAGACTCTTTTTATATTTCTGAGCATAATGCTTCTGTAGCTTTAACTAAAGCAAACAAAATGATAGGAAAAAATTAAACACTTTATGTTACTGAAATTTGGGACCCTCTCTTTCTCCTTAACTCATCAACTATGGTAGGTTCAGCTAATGAGTTCTACTTCATAGCACATTTGGCCTTGAACTTGGGCACACTCCCAAGAAACACTGGAGACTATGAAAAGAACATTAGACTTAGAATGAGAAGACTTGAATTCAAGTCTTTATTCTGCTGTTTCTTTAGTTATACAACTTAAAGCAGGTCATTTTATCTACTTCTGATTCTTTATATGTGAAATGAGGATAATAATCCTACTATTGAACAGATTTACTGGGAGAATCAAATGAAGTATTATAAGTAAAACTCTTTGTAATCATCAAACACTAGAGATATAATCTGTCATCATTATAGGAACAAAACATAGGTTTTTAGAGCTGAAGGGAAATTGATCCCCTGAATTTTACATAAGGAAACAGAACCTCAGAAATGTTAAGTGACTTAAAGCGATTTGAAGGCAGTCACCTAGTCAATAAATATTTGTTAAGAATCTACTTGTGCCAAGCTCTGAAGTAGGATCTAGGGATACAAATGTTAAAAATAAAAAGATAATCCTTACCTTCAAGTAAATTACAATTTAATTGTGGGAGGGGGGGGGAGAGACAACTCAGAAAATAAGCTGAAAAATAGAGTTGGGAGAGGAGGGACAAGGAAGTTATTAACCAATTTGGGACATGATAGAAAAATCAGAAAAGTCCCAAAATAATGCAGCCAAATGACAAATAAGATGTTCTGAACTTGACTTCCTTCTGAAATGAAGTTTTTGGAGTTCATGGCTCTAGTTTCCAGTTAGAAGGACTGAGAGTAGTGATGAGAAAGAGTGCTGCAATTGAGGAGATTTTGCAGGATGATAAAGTTTTCCCAACATTGAGCTTCCTGGGATGTGATAGAAAAGTCAGAGGAATTCCAAAGTAGTATAGTCATGTGAGAAATGGGTGATTTGGATCAATTGCTGGCTGAGAAATCACATCTGTCTCATGCTTATGAGCTGTGTAATCACTTATCCTCTCTCAGCCTCAGTTTCCTAATTTGTAAAATAGGAATAGCACTTCTCCAAGGTTATTGTGAGGATGAAATGAGATAACATGAAAAGTGTTTTACAAACTTTAAAGAATTACATAAATACTAGTTTTTGTTGTTGTCCAAGTTCACATTAGCTAGACTTTAGATGGGGACCCTTTCACCCCAATTTTCCCTATATTATACTGGGGTGGAGTGGGGTGTTTATACTGAGAGTTTCCTCTTAACCTTCTGGATTAAAATCACTTCTTTTCATCTGCCATTTCACTAGGGGAAAGAAACAGAACCATTGGCCAAACTCTTTAGAAATCTAAGCAAATGAGCTGTCTGAGTCAACTTCATCTGTAAGGAGACTTGGTGTGGAGTGTTTTGTGTACACAAAATGAACCCCATCTCCTAGAAGCATTCAGTGAAAGGCAGGCGTTGCTAGACAGGAGTAGCTTCATCCAGGGTGGCAAAAAGGAGAGAGGCTGAGGAGGTGAACACTTTTCCTGGGCTGTGTACAAAGTTCATGGGGGCCATGTTTATTTTCCCAGCCCATTTTGCCTCTTGCCTTTGAAAATTCTCCCCAAAACCCAGAGGACCAACTGAAAATATTCCAGGTAATATGAAAATGAATTAAAGCTGAGCAAACATGGCCCAGCTTCTGAGCAAATAGCCAGGCGTATAGACAACCTGAGAAAAGGAAAAGAAAGCAAGAATAAAGGAGCAGAGTGGGCAGGTGGGGTGAGGGAGGCAAAGAGAAGTGTGGTTCAGTGATTTTAGCATAGGAACCCTTGCTTTTGAATTTCTCTCTCTCCCTTATGGCCTTAGAGTCTCTAATGTCACCCAGCTTTCTAGGAGCTGACATGATCACAAAGCTCCAAAGGAAATAGGAATTGAGTGTCCTAGGGTGGAGAGAAAGACTTTTTGTTGAGGTGGGGTGGAGAGTGGAGAGGAAAATTTTGTGCCTCAGTTTATTCAGTTGCAAAGTAAGTATATAGTCATCTGAGAGAAAATGGATATAGGTTATGTGCTTTCACCTGACAGGAAACTGAAGTATTAATCTCAGCTCTGCTGTGAAAACTTAAAGAAAATAATTTAATGTCTTTGGGCCTTAGTTTTCTCATCTTTGAAATGAAAGCTAGATGATCTTAAAATTCCTTTAGAGTTCACTTTCAAAGACATGATTAAATGCCTAAAATATATGATAAACTACATTACTAAAAGTCTTTGATCTCTGGGAATTGTCAAACTAAGACAGACAACCTGACAAGGATAGACGTATAACCAGGGACCACCATAATGTGGTGTGACTTGAGTTGACCAATGCACAATTGGTTTGGGTAGAGAGATTGAGCTACTGGCTTGAGTCAGAAGGCCTGGATTCACTTCTTGGTTCTAAAACATACTGGCTAGATGGCCTTGGGCAAGCTACCTTTTTGTCTCCATTTTCTCATCTGTAAAAGGAGAATAGTACTACTTGGACTACCTTTTCAGTTGTATAGCCAGGTCCAGATAAATGAATCCCCTGAAGTGATCTCATTATTCAAATATGTCTTGGCTATTTCAATTGGACTGGAACTAATTACTATATTTTACTAAATTATAACTTCAAATAGTGCGAATTTGAATGTATATAATTACTTCAGGGGAATTCATTATTTGTACTAATCAAGATCCAGTTGTACTCATGGATCTATGATCTTACAGGCTTAGATATTGTCTGCAACAATACATATCAAATCATACAGTTCTATCTGACTAGTAGTTCAAGTCCTTCCATAAATTCACCTTAGAAAGTCCGTACAATGTGCTAAAGTCCTTCCTTTTTCCAGACATTATGAAGTTATCAGATGAAGCATTACATAAATAAAACATTTTCTCTTTTCATCAAACACTTCTTGGGTGACATCCTTTATTCTTGTTTTTTTCCCAAAGTTTCTTGTTGGTTACACCTAACACCTAACATATTCCTTTCCATTGTCCTCTTCATGACACTCATTTTCCATTTCTCTGAGATAGTTGTGTTTCATGTCTCACAATCAGCCAATAACATTAAAAGGATATTAGTATTAGAAAAATGGGCATTTGTTTTAGAGGAAAATTTTAGTGTAGTTAATGAAACTTTGCAATTTCTGGAAGACAATCCAGCAAGTTTTATTGATTGTCACGCATACAATCATACACACACACACACACACACACACACACACACACACACACATTTACACATGTAAACTGATAGGTTATCTATCTAATTGCATGTTATTATCTGGGCAACATAGCTTTTGGTTCTAGATATTCACACAGTTTTTACAGGAAAGTTCCATGGTCAAACTCTTAAGCTAATCTCTCTGTGTTGAAATCTTATTTTGGAGGTTAAATACCTCATACTTTAGTCTTCTGACATCTTCTAGGAAGCTTTGCACAAAGCTGGAGCTTGATGCAATCAATGTAAAGTAATTTATAAACAGGAGTATCTATGATACCTAATCATCCACTTAGAATTCATCTTCAACTTGAATCTTGCCATGAATCTTTTCAATTGAAACTGCAATGCTTTGGTGATACTATGTTTCCCTGTTTATCACTTCACTAGATGGTAATATCATCAAATTAATCAATAAATAGGCATTTGGAATCCTATTCTAAGCTCTGGAGGTATAAATGTAAAAGTGAGTTTCCACCCTCAAGGAACTTATTATATTTTATTGGAGAAGACAACATTTTCATAGATGATTAAGTACAGGATAAGAATGTTCCTGAAGAAAATTATTTTATCTTTCAAGGAATTTTCAGTAATTTTGTTGTATGAATGGGAAAAGAACTTTTAATATAGTATTTTGATCTAATAATAGTAGTGTAACAGTAATAATAATAATAGCTAGTATTTGTAAATACTTTAATGTTTATAAAGGGCTTTACATATGTCATCTCATTTGATACAAAAATACTGTCAAGTAGATGCTATCATCACAATTTATAGATAAGGAGACAGAAGCACAGAGAAGTTAAGTGACTTGTTCAGATCCACACAGCTTGTAGGTGTCATAGGCAGGATAGGAATTCACATGTTCATGACTGGTATACCGTTGTATGCACTGTGGCAGCTAGATAACTCTTTCAAGACAATCAACAACAAATAATAAGTACTGGTAGATCTTGTATTCTTTACAACTTTTAATCAATTATATGATGGCAAAATGTGTTTGACTGTGGCATATTAGTTTGTAAAAATCAGTCTCATTTGAAGAATCCTTAATGTGTATATTGACAGTTGTTATAAGATTCTATATATGGCTGGGAAAGTTGACCCATAGTTAGTAGTTACTGTGTTCCTTAGGTCACCTTTGAAGGGAGAGCTATATGTAATAAGGACTGGGTATCTCCACTTCTCCCCCAACCCCTTTTCTTTTTAATTTTTCTCTTTACATATATTGTGAATTTATGCCTCAAAATCCTCTCTTATGCTCCCTTTCAGCACATATATATGTATATACATATATATGATATGATATGATCTGCCTATTTTTTTCCTCTCATTTTTCTATTTACTGCCATTTTATTTCCCCTATGTAAGCGCATCTTGAATCATGGTGTTACAGACTAAATATAATGACAGCTCTACTGTTCTTGATGGGTGAAAACAGTGCGCTATTAAAGTCTTTGTAGATCTTTTCCATTTTTCTTTGGTTTGTTGTCTTCCTTTCCTTTTCATCCTTAAATGCCCTCGGGATGATTTTATTTAGTAGTATCTCTCACTAATGTTTCTTTAAATTGATTTTACCTTCTACTGCTTCTCTGCATTTTGAGACGATGCTTTTCATAATGTTCCATCATTCTTTGTAAGATTTTACAAATGATTTTATATTCCAGCCAAGTCTTGCCTTTGGCTGCCATCCTTCTTTACTTGGAAAGTAAATGAAGTGTTTGTTTTTAAAATTTTTTTTGTTTTTGTTTTTGTTTGTGCTTTATCTTTTTCCCCCCCTAAGGCTCTTTTGGTCCTCCTTGCTATTACATTTAATTTTCACAAGTTAGGCTATTGCATTTAATTATTTTGGACTGTATCTATATCTTTTCTTTCATGTATTATCTTGATTTCATTAAAAATAACCAAATTTAATGGGTCATGAACTGGGTCCTGTCAATTGCACCCTATATTATCTTCTCATTTTTATCCTTCTAACCTTGTACAATTTTGATCTTTGCTCTTTTAGGTCAGCACAATTGATTCCACTGTGAAATCCCTACCAATAATATAATTTATTGTTTGCTGAAATATATATTTTTTACAATTTTATTTAATGCTCACCATGTCTAGTAACTACTTAATATTTCCTTGAATTAAGAATTCAGGATATATAAGCATGAAGCTTCAATGTATTCCATAAGATTTTAGTCTTTCTCATTCTTATTCCTGACATGTTATCTAATATATTTCTCACTATCTTCATTGATTCTCACCTTTGTATTGAAATCATCAGGTATCAAGATATATATTTTGATCTAATTTGTAGAATCTCATCAAGGGCTTTGTGGAATTTCTCTGTCTCAATTTTCTGCCACAGATGTTAGTGCATAGACTGCAATTATTTATGTGGTAGTCTTTTGTAGATAATTATTAAGAACACTACAATGTGAAATGTCCCATGAATATTGCCTTTGGATGCATGATAAAAAGCAGCTCCTCTAAATTTCTTTATTTTCTTCTACAAAGAGAGCCTATAAACCATCCTTCTACCAAGCTAAAATTTACTTTTTCCTTTTGTTTTAATTCATAATAAGAATGTCAATACTGATATAATTGAATTCCTTTAGTTAATATGTTCAATCACTAGTCATTAGATAAGGATCCTCATATTTAGAGTATAAGCAGCCAAATTAAAGTTCAGAGAGTCTAAAAATCATGATTCTTTGCTATCTTATGTTCCATGGCATCTGTTCTTACTGCCGGGATACAAGACTGAGGGAGGAACCTTTTGAATTTTTCTTTATTTCATGAGATACCTAAGTTAATCTACTAGTGATTAGGTTCTCCATGCTTAGATAGGCTGGTCTTTAGAAATCAGTCTCAGGCTATTATTAGGACCATGCTCAGGGCCTTTCTAGTGAATTAGAACCTTTGGCCCGCTGGAGTAGTCTTTGTGAGTCATATCACTAGAAGGCTTTGGAGAATGAGTTTGAGTCTATTATTTGGCAGGTAGGAGGTACAAGTGATACAGTGTTGGACCTGAAGTTGAAATCCAGTTTCAGATAGTTATTAACTGTGTAAACCTGCGAAAACTACTTAGCTTTATTTTTATCAGTTTCCTGATCTATAAAATGAAGGTGGTCACAGTACCTACCTCTAAGAATTATTGTGAGAATTAAATGAGAAAATATAGGATAGTGCATGGCACATAGTAGTCACATGTAAAAGTTAGCTATTATTGAGTAAAATATCAGGGATTGAAGGATGAGCTACATCATTTCTTAAAAAACAAATCTTGGTGACAAGCTTGGGTACAAAAAGGGTAGAATTGGGGATGACTGATTTACATGAGAAGGGAGTAATTTGATTCAGAATAACAAGAAATGGCTTATTGCTGTGAGGAATAAATAAAATTCAGGAATCCCAGCTCCTTGGAGCTTAACTCTTTCTCTAACCAGGCCACAAATTCATAACGTTGGAAGACTTTTCTTTCCATTGTGCTACTTTCTTCTGGGATCTTGAGTTTAGTTAAATAAAAATAAAAAAAATCTATTGTTTGTTAATTGCTTATTATGTCCAGGTCACTGTAATGAACACTAGGCACTGAAGGAGATGTGTTTCTCAAGACATGGCCTGACTCTTCTGAAGGTTTCAGTTTAGTAGGGAGATAAAACACACACGTGTACAAAATGATACGTGCTACATACATTAGAGAAGTGCTTTCTGATGTCGGTAGGTAAAGGGAAGGTCACTTTCCAAATAGAGGGAATTAGGGAAGGCTTCATGGAATAGGTTAAATTTTAGTTGAGCTTTAAATATTGAACAAGAATTTATGTGGTGAAGGGAGCAAGATTCCATATATGGGTGACATTATGAGCAAAACAAGGAATCCGTAAAGCACAGATCATATTTCCAAGGAAGGGGCTAGAGAAGATATAAGGGTTCTTAACTTGGGCTATCAACTTAATTTTTAAAATATTTTGATAACTATATTTCTATATTAACTTCCTTTGCAATCCTCTATCATTTTGTTTCCCGTATTTACAAACATGATTCTGAGAAATTAATGTAAAAAACAATAACTTCACCAGGACTGCCCAAGGGGGCCATGACATATAAAGAAAACTAAGAACCCTTAGTATAGAGAATAATCCAGTTGCACAGAAGAAATAAGAAAAGAGTAGGATAAAGCTAAACTTTATTAACAGAAAATTTATTTCTGATGTTATGGATTGAGAATTAATTGATCCATTTATTTGTGTGCCTTTTAATAAAGAAGTTGGAGAATACATTATATAGCAGTTTCAATAAAACAGAGGAATATGGAAAATTGGCATGTAAAAATGTCCATTCGAGCTTGACTAGAATGATGAGAAAAGGACCTTTTCCTTCCATATTGTCCAGTGGAGCTGGGCAATTCTACCTCAGTATCCCCAACATTGTTTATCGCTAGGCCAGATTTTGGGTCAGGATGCTAGGAGGAATGGTCCATTGCTCTTTAACCAGTCTCAGGTTATTGAATATTAAATATCTAAAAGTGAGGGGCCCTTTATGTAGCCTTGGACAAGTCATTTAACATTTGCAGCACTCTATGTGTAAAAAGGAGGAAGACTAGATGATAACTAAATGTAAAGTTTTGCAATTTTCCTGGACTTCATGACCTTTCAGATTCCTCTCATTATTAAATTTATGATCCTATGATTGATTTTATTCTTAATTTAACTCTATAAAAAAGCTAGTATCAATTTAAGTCCATTTATATATGTTGACACTGATGTCAGTAAGGGAAAGGAAATCCTTGCTACTTCTGGATGTCACAACCAGCGTTGCATCGTTCAACAGCCTTTGGGCCTCAATTTCCTTACCTGAGAATTCAGAATTACTCTTGTTGACAAGATGTAGGATAAGCTATTTATCCCCCTATGTATTATATGCAATACAGAAACATTTCTGAATGACTCCAAGTATTCATGAGGATGAGAAACACAAGAAAATTACTGTTCTCAGGATTTCCCTCATTTTATGCCCTTCCTTCCTTCCTCCCTCCTTTCCCTTCATTGTTGAACCTCTCTCAAGTTGTGAAGTACTTCTCTGTGAGCTTGATCATTATCAAAGGCCCACTCACTCTGCCTAGTTTGATCACCTAAGCAGGAATCTTTCCAGACTCCAAGGTTAATCTCTGCTCCTGGGGGACCTAATGATCTAAGTGTTGTTTTCTAAAGCATCCTGTAGTATGCCTGGGAGATTAGGAGACTGGGAGATTGATAAAACTAGCACCATATTCCTTGCCCTTGGCTGAAGAAGGGAACTTTAAGGGAAGGCAATTCTCTTAGCATGGCTATACTCTTGGGGGGTTTGGGCTGAGTGTCCTCAACCTACTCAAAGTATTTTATATACTTAGGGTCCCATAAGAAAGAAGAATTCTTTCTCTGGCTGTGTTTGTTGCTTCACATGCTTGATTAAGAACCTAGGTTAGTAGAAGCTTTTGAGCCCAATGAACACAACAAGGAATTTCTTCTCTCCCACCTCTCGGTCTCCTTAGTCCCTATTTATTCCCCAGTTGTCTTCCTTGTGACAACAGAGCTGAACTTACTGGTAAAGTACAGGTTTAGGGGCCAATGTTTTGGGATGGAAAAAGTTCTGTTCAAGGTTCTT
Organism: Sminthopsis crassicaudata; assembly: GCF_048593235.1. Lineage (NCBI taxonomy): Eukaryota > Metazoa > Chordata > Mammalia > Dasyuromorphia > Dasyuridae > Sminthopsis > Sminthopsis crassicaudata. The sequence continues at coordinate 502,067,928 of NC_133619.1, read as the reverse complement.
AGGATCAAAGAATTGTAAGAGCCTTAGATGTCTAATTCAATCCTCTCATTTGACTTCAGGAAACTATATCTGAGATATTAAACAACTTGCTCAAGTTCACATAAATAGTAAGTGGAGAGACAGGATTTAAACTCCTGTCCTTTGACCCAATTTCCAAGTTCTCTGTCATTGGCCTGCCTCCATATTTTCAAGGGGCTAGGCCATAGTCTCTAGGAATGAGTCCTGAGATCCTTGACATAGCATCAAAAATGAGTCAATAAATCAATAGGTGTTTATGGAGCATCCCTTATATACACAGCACTGTGCTTGGCAGGCTTGGAGGCTAAGGGAAGGACACAGAAATAACATCATACGTGGTTTTTACAAATGAGAATATTTTACTGTATTTATAAAATTTGTTCTCATAGAGGTAGAGAGCAAGAAGAGATCCTATAGATTATATATCGAATTTCCTCATTTTACACCTGATCAAACACTTCCCATAGAGGAGAAGTGACTTGCCCAATGTCATGTAATGAGAGACAAGCTCTTCTGAATTCAAACTCATTGACTTCTGGACTAGTGTTCTGCTCCTCGTACATGGCCCCTTCTGTACCTCGCTGCACATGATCATTCCACACTTCTGGCACCAGGTATAGGATGCTAACTTGAGGTGCCCTGGCCTTTTCTGCAGGCACACTCTTGTTCAAAACAGTTCTTTTTCACTTCCGTTCTGAATTCCTGTTCTCTGGGTCAGTGAGTCACTAGGAGTTGGTGGTTCGTGGTATTTGAGGTGGCATTTTTTTTTCCTTCCCAGAAAAACTGCCATTCTGTGAAAACTGGCCAGCCACTTGCCATGGCCCCTGGGGAGCTGGGCTACCACTCTGCTCCTCTTGTTTTGTGCAAGTGTTAAATATGGCATCAAATTAAGCAAAATTAAATACGTTTCCATGCAGCATTTTTCTCTTGACTGAATCAAACAATGTGGTTACCATAGGAACAGCCTCTTCTGAAAAGGTCACCTGCAAGAAACTGTGTTTTAGGTGCAACTCAAGGAGATTATGGGGGATTAACTAATTTTATATGTGTGTGTGTATATGTGTATGTATATTATATGTACATATATATTTCTTTAAAGGAAATATTATGAAGTAATAAATATCCAACTGAGCTGGAAGCTAACTGCTGAAAAAAAATTTTAAAGTCTCTGATAAAGGTTTTTATTTTTCCTCTTTTTTTTAAACCAGCATGCAGTGAGGTGATATCTGAAATGGCGACTCTGTGTTTTTACTTGGCTTTAATTAAACCTCAGTCGGGGCTGAGAAATGTGGTGAAGCGAGATAATTGCACTATTCCCAGTACAGTCTTTAAACTCCGGCTTTGATATGCGCCTCATGACAGCCTGAACCTGCACCCAGACTCCTGGGGCTGCTTGAAGATCAGCTTATAACCATTCCTCTTAACCTGTGGGTGTCTGGGGAACAGCGCTTGGGGTGTTTAGAGGGAGATTAAGGCTGGGGCTGATGCCTTTCCATGGATGGAGAGAGGGGATGTCTTCAAAAAATGTCCCACTATATACCACTTTGAGGCTCTCTAGTTGGACTTATGTATCAGAAATATTGATGGGGATGGATCATTTCTTAGTGAGAGACTAGGACCTGGCTTTGGATTTCTCCCAAATTTGAGATTATCCAGAAGGATTTTGGGAAAATCCCCACTGAAGTTATGGGAAACAATGCTTCCTAATTCAGGGATGTGTGCCTGTCATGCTTGGTAAGAGATACCGAAAGGGGAAAAAATGGTCCTGCTTAACAATTCAGTGCCCGCCTGATTCTAAAGAGATGGTTTCAATGAACAACTCCTTCCTCAAATAAGATACTCTAAGGGCTTTTTCTGTGAAGGACAACGGTGGGCACAGAGCAAGTTAGTCCCTGAAAACTCCAGGTATTAGTGTGCCAGGGAATAGAGAAAATTGCAGCTCACTTCTTCCAGCATACACCTAGCAACTCCCTTGTCTTACCAGCTGTGTGACTTTAAGGCAAATCCCATCACCTCTCTAGGTTTCAACTTCTTCAACTGTAAAACAAAAGAATTGTCCACCAAGTTCTCTTCAAGACTGACATTCTGACTCTAGGTTTAACTAATTAAAAGTAATTAAAGTAATGCTTTTTCTTTCAAAATATTTTCCTGCTCATTATCTCATTTTATTCAACAAACCTGAGAGATAAGCAAGGAAGTTATCTCCTATTTTGCAAAATGAAAAGTGCTACTAAGTATGAGTTATTATTCCATTTAACAGAGAAGAAAACTGATGCTTAAGGGTGAATGGCTTGCCTTAAGTCAGATAGGTAAGGCCCTCACAATTCATAGTATTGCAGAAGGATAAATAGCTATAATACACAATATATATTAAAAATGCATAAAAAATTTAAAAAATAAACCAAATTACTTTATGAAATCTGTTGGGAAAGGTCATTACTAACTGGATATAGACTTCCTAGAGAAGATAGTTTTTGATTTAGGCTTTTTAAGATAGATTAATCAATTGACGGATAAAGCATTCATTAAATACTATGTTAAGCAGTAGGTTTACAAACACAAGCATTTAAGACATCCCTTGCTTTCAGGGGAGCTTACATTCTAATGACCCAAGGTAATATGTAAAAAGGAGCTGAAAAGTAGTGGACCCCTTGTGAGGAGGAAGAAAAGAAATTTGGACAATAAAGGAAGGACTAAGGGGAGCCTCTCTGGTGGGTTCCTTTTGAAATAGTTGTCTATATAAGTAGTCACCAGTCAAGAGAATGGGTTTCAGGGCATAGGTTTTTTTTCAGGTGGGCAAGGTAACTGGCTAGGAGGAAGAGGATGGGTAACAATTAAACCCGCTAAGTAGTGTATTTGTCATAAGCACATGGTATATGTTCAAGAGACAGAGAATGACAAATGGGAATGGGGGGCAGGGGAACTGTTAGGAATGCAGCATGGACTCTAGAAGAAATTTGGGAAAGCAAGGTGACACCAGTAATGGAAGACCTTGAATGCCATCCAGTGGAATCAGTAATTTCCTTGGCAGATAGTAAGTAGTGTTTTTGAATAAAGAAACAGCATGGCAAAAGGTTTAATAGTTTAGCAGTGATATATAGAGGATGGATTGGGAGAAGGAGAGTGGAGGCAGGAAGATCTATTAGGCTGTCATTATAATAGGTCCAGGTATGGTAATGAGTATCGGGTGCTATCTAAGGTAATGGTGTTGGGACTAGAGGAGGGGACAAATCTAAGAGCCATTGTAAATATGACATCAATGGGTCGTGATTATTGATTGGATATGAAAGGAAAGAGTGAGACTAGGCAAAAATGGCCATAAAATTGTAAATATTTGTGTCAAACACTATACTTTCAGAGGAATACCATTGAACAGAAATAGTAAAGTTGTAGGAAAGAGCAAATTTGGGGGGAAGATATAATTTGGGACTTATTAAGTTTGAAATGCTATTGTGGAAAGTATTAGCAACAACAAAAACCCAAAACAACAAAAGAAAGAAATACAGTGGTTATCCTAAAGGCAACTAGAAATGTGAGTCCAGTATTCAGGAAAGAATCCACGCTAAAGCTAAAGATTTGGAAGTCATGTATGTGGGGATGTTATTTAGAGTCATGGGAATTAATAAGATTGCTAAGTGAGCATATAGTGAAAAAGGAGGGCAGAACCCAAGCTGGAGGAATATATTTACTTTCCTTAGCAATTCCTGTCCTTCTGGTCTGTAGCATGAATTTCTTTGGTCCTAACTTCCTTTTGGTGGGTCCCTGTCCATTGGCATGTTAGGAAGTACAAGTGACGGAAAATGTTACAGAAATCAAGTGGGTCACAAGCCTCTGGACAAGCAAGTCCATGAAGATGAATCTTCTTTTTCTTGGATCCTGGAGCCCCACTCCAATACAAAATGAATAACAGTTAAGGAAATTGTGAAGATATGGGCTGCCCTCAGCCTCAACTTCCCCTATCCAGTTAGTGGCCACGTCCTATTCATTTTACCTCTGTATATCTTACCTATCCCATCCTTTTTATAGAAACAATATAATCCTGGTCCTTTCTCTTCCTCTTTATCCTAGGTGAATATTATAGCCTCCTAATTGTTCTTACTTCCTCTAGTGTCTTCCTTTTCAATTTATCCTTCATGTAATTGCCCTAGTAATCTTAATGCTAAATCTTACTTTTTAGCTCTTCTAAAAAATTGACAAAAATTCAAACTGGCATTTAACACCCTGTATCATTAGCCTTATTCGGTCTACCTTGCTAGCCTTATTCCGCATTAGTTCCCTTTAAAAGAGCTATGTTTGGAGAAAACTGGACTACTAACAATTCCCTGTACACAGCCTGCCCTGTCTATGTGTAAGCCTACTCTCTCCATTTAATTCTCTGCCCATGAAATCCTTCCGCTTGTTTTCGGGGTCAGCACCACTATCATCTCGGTGCCTTTTCTTGGTCACTCTTCCGTCACCCCCTACTAACTCCTTGTCTACATCCCTTCCTTCCTCTCACCTACAATTACAAGTCAGAGGTCAGTCTTCCTCCTGGAATCCCATGCTTCTTCCTTGTAGTTAATATATCATTCTTTCTTGGAATACCATGATTTCAGTACATTTCTTATACCACTCCAAGACTGTAATCCATCTTGAGGAAATGTGCTGGATTTTGGGTTTTAAGTTTGTTTATTTATTTTTCCATCTTTGTATCCCTATCAGGGCCTACACAGTGCCTTTTACATGGTAGATGGCTAATAGATACTTTTCAATTTGTTGAGACTTTGGATGCTTTTCTGATTGCAGTTATTCAGGATGCTAACAGAGATTGTAGTGAGTAAGGATAAATAAGTAAAATTTCAGATGGGCCTTGATTTCCTGAATCTACCTAGAAGGTTATTCTAATAAATCTTGAAACCCTCCATGAGTGTGCCCCATTTTAAGAATTTCTCATAAACGTAAGGCCAAAATTAAAACTTAGGGGTGATTTTTCACATTGTAAATGAAAAATGATTATTCCATCATGACAAGCTCCTTTAGAGCATGAAGCAATTTTTAAAAATCAATTTCCCAGGTTCACAAAATTTTAGAGTAGGAGAGGGCCTAGAAACTTTAAATCCAATTCTAGACCCAATGTCTAAATTCTTCAATATCTTCAACAAGTGATCATCCCATATTGTTTAAATATCTCCATGACTGGGAATTTAATATTGTAAAGATGTAACCCATTCCATTGCTGCACAGCTCTAATTATTAAGTTCTTTGTATTGTGTTAAAATTTGTCTCACTTTAGGTTTTTTTTTTTTCCATTGGTCTTTCTTTTCTTTTCTGAAGATTTAAATTTAGCTTTTCAGGAACATAGCTATTATTTGATTGTAATATCTTTTTAGGTGCCAACACCTGTACCCATGAGTTTCCTTTCTATCCAACCAGTCTCTGTACTTGTGCTGAAGTTAAAGAATAAATGGTGATGTCTCATTCTAATCCCCTAACGCCATTATTGGAACTTTTTCTGAACTCAGAAAAAAGCAAATTTTCAGTTGTTTGGAGTCAAAATTTAAGCTTTTTAAAAGTAAGCCAGTCCTTCTGAAACCTCATGCAACTTTAATTCATGGTTCTCAAGTGTCTGACTTGGCCTTCAAAGTCCCGGAAAAGACCACTCAGCAGCTTACTAAGATTAATAACTTGGCAAAGCAGTTCTGACTTTTGGCTTCTGCCTGTTCCAATCACTTCCCAACTTAGAGCTATTGCTCACTTTTATATTGCCTCTGCAGCTGGTCCTTGATCCTTTGTTAGCTCTAGAGGGATTTCAATGGTCAGTAACATTCTTTTAGCTTGATTTCTTAATTTGTAAAATAGCAAAAGTTACTCAGGTTACATTCAAAGGGATATTGGTCATTCTGCTAGTTCAGATTCATCCAAACAGTCATCCCTGACCTTACCCAAGGCACTGTCTACTTGAATCAAAGTAGAAATGAGCTAGTTAAATTGAATCACTGTAGATAACCAAAATTTATTTTTCATACCTTGGAATGGATTTGGAAACTTAGCCTATCCAGATAGTTGTAGAAGTAGCTTAATGAAGGAAAATTCCAAGAGGCAAAATTAATGGTGGTCACTTGGTCATTTCTTCAGTCTCAGAGATCAGATTAGATTAACCCCTGGTATCCCAGACAGAAACAGCTAGGGGCTCTTTGGAAGCCTTTCTCTTTAGTTCATGAATATCTAGGCATACCTCCGT